>NC_030851.1:6410922-6414280 GCF_000208745.1 Theobroma cacao | reverse complement strand
ATAATTACTAATTTGTATATACACTATAATACTTTTAATATATATTTATTTTTTATTTTATATTAATATTATGAAAATGATAATTTTAATACTTATAAAATTTATATAGCAAAATGTGTTTTTTGCACATTAATCCAAATGTTAAATGTTTATGTAATAGTAATTGATGTTAAAAAAAATTAAAAAATGAATAAAAAATCAAAACCCAACCCACCCCCCGACCCCTATTTTTCCTTTCTTTCTTCTCTTCTAATAGGGTGTCATTCCTTGCCTCCTTCAGCCGAGTCCTTCATCTGGTGTTTTTCCCCGACCCTAGCAACAAGGGACCCACAGCTCTCTCTCTCAACCCCTTCCTTTTCCAATCGACGACACAAGCCCGAAGCCCCAACTTTCTCTAAAATCGGCGGCACAGAAACCCAGATCTTCTCTCTCTCGCTTCTTCCTTTTTCAGCCGATGACACAAGCCAGAAACTCCAGCTCTAGCTAGAACCGGCGACATAGGAACCCATATCTTCTCTCTCTCGCTTCTTCTTTTTTTAGTCGGTGACACAAGCCTGAAGCCCCAGCTCTCTTTAGAACCAGCGGCACAGGAACCCACATCTTGTCTCTCTCGCTTCTTATTTTTTCAGCCGGCGACACAAGCCCGAAGCCCCAGCTCTCTCTAGAATCGACGGCACAGGAACCCAGATATTCTCTCTCTCACTTCTTTCTTTCACTGACGGCAAGCCCGAAACCCTAACCCTTTCTCTAAAATCGACGGCACATACAACCCGAGGCTCTCTACCCCTTTTTAAGCAACAGTACAAATCCCAAACTTCCGAAACTCCCATCGACGGTTGGCAGCCCTTCACCCAAAGCTCTCTTTCTCTATGTATATATTTTTGTGATTCTTTTTTTTAGTATTGTTTGGTATTTTTTGGTTTGTGGATTGAGGTTTATGGCTGCTAGACTAGGGATTTGATTTTGGCTTTCTGTGTTTTTGGGTTGCTAGGGATTCTTAGAAATTTTTTTGATTCAGTGGCATTGTAGTGGTGATACTGGTACTGGCAGGGCGTCCACACCCTGCTAGTACTTTTTTTTTGAATTTTTTTTATTAGTTAAGTATTATTATTATTAATTTTTTTTAACACAAAAAATATGGTGTCTACAGCTAGCTGTCGGCTTGCCATGCCAAGCTAGGGTCCTTCATCGGTTGATCAGCCTTTTCTCTCCAACAGCCCAGCCATAGCCAGGGTCTGCCGGCTGCGTGGGTGTCTCCCCAAGCTCCATGCCCTTATTCTTCCCTAACTGCCGGCCTACCACGCCACGCTCGGCTCCTTCAACGGTTCATCTGTCTTTTCTCCCTAGCCGCCCAGCCACAGCCACTCCCTGCCGGCTGCCTCTGTGTCGCCCCAAGCCCCACGCCATTGTTATTCCCCAGCTGAGATTTTGGTTTAAGATTTTGTTAAACTAGGTTCATTCTTAATAATTGTTATGCAAACAAGATTTGATGCTTCAATTAGAGCTGTCTGTTACTGCAAAATGATACTAGTTTATTGACTGCTTCAGACAGTTTTTTGGAGTTGATGTGTTGCTATTGTTGTCTGTTAATATCTTAATGATATTAGTATTGTATGTTACTGAAAAATGATACCCTAAGAATTAATGGAACATGCCAATGTCAATGTTATCATTAGTTTACGAGAGAGTTTTCCATTACCCCATATTGCAATTAGTACTTTCAGACTTGATTTTTAGTGATAAAGCTGTTGTCTGGTTCCTCATATATTTGTTTTTAGTTATTTAATTTTATGTTTAAGATATTTGTTAAAGATTATTTAAATTTAAATTTTAATATTTTGTGGAAGAAAATTTAATGTGTAGTTAATTTTATGAAATACGTAGAGAAATATTATTGTATATGTATACGGATTCGGGTATACACTGAAAAATTGTATGAAGAAAATTTTAATAATTTTTTAATATAATCAGATTTTTAAACGGGTTAGGGTAATTATAGGGTAGTAAAAATATAATAAAGTTAGGGTTAGGGTATTAATTTTAAAATTATTCGGGTAGTTAATAGGGTTAGGGTAGTTGATTTTTTACAAGGTTAAGGTTCGGGTTTAGGGAAATTATAAGGTACATTAGACGTTGACATTCCTAGCCCTAGGGGTTAATTTTGTATATCTTGTTTATTTGATGTTTATCAAGATTTGTTTATCAATTGATGCGCCCTAGGTATTTTTAATGATGTTATTGTGTTTTAATTATTTGATTTACGGTTACAAGCCTAAACGTTTTATTGCTTTAACTTCAGTCAAAGGCTAAGGTCAGCTCTGGAAGCATCAAACCAGTGTTCGATCTTGTAACACTCGACCCTAAATTATCTGTGATATATCATTCACATGCTTTGGATAGCATGTTTGTATGTTGAATTACCCCGAAAAACAAGTTAAATGACTGTATTGCCCCTAATGGTACGGTTCAGTCAAATAAGTCTTGAACTAGTTTAAACGGAGAATCAAGGATGAATTTGAGAAAACTAAAACCCATGGGTTGATTTAAAATGAGGATTCAGAGTTTGAGGTCCGATATGGAGTTAATCCGGACTTTAAGTATTCTAGGGGCAAAATGGTAATTTGCCACCTAAGGACGAATATGAAAATTTTTAATCCCGTTTGATTAAGATTGATTATATTAAAGTTATTGGAGTTTAATTTGAGGGTTTGGCAGTGAAAAAGTTTAATTTCGGTGATTTTTGGAGTGTAGGGTAAAATCGTAATTTTTCCACCTACGGACAAAATTTGAGATTTTGAGAGAATTTAGATCAAATTTGACAAATTGGATAATGGTATGAGTATGAGGGATGACAAATATGTCCATGGGCAATTTTTCAGTTTTTGGGATAAAAATGTAATTTTTGACTTTTACGGGGGTAAAAGTGTAAATTTCAAAAATTAATCCACCAAGACTTTGGATAAGTCTGAGAATTTTATCTAAGCTATGGATATGTGGGACAAGTGTATGGTGAAAATTTGGAAACAAATGGATGGCTAGAATTTAAGAAATTAATAAAAAAAAATGAATAAAATAATATTATATTATTTTAGCCTTTAAAAAGGTCAAAATTTTCAGAATTCTCATCTTCTTCAAGCTGTCCAAACCAAGAGAAAAAAGGAGAAAAAGAAATAAGAACCTTAGCTGAAAATTTTGGAGAAAATCAAGAGAAATCAAGAAATCAAGCATTAAAAAGGTAAATTTCATTGATTTTCCTTGTGATTTTCACTACCCATGCATTTTTTTTCTCATTTCCATGCAAAATTAGAAAGTATGCATGGACACCCATGCTGGCCAAACCTCCATGGATGAGTTTTGA
>NC_030851.1:6396004-6410871 GCF_000208745.1 Theobroma cacao | reverse complement strand
CAAAATTAGAAAGTGGGTATGGACACCCATGCTGGCCAAACCTCCATGGATGAGTTTTGAGCTTGAGTTTTGGTTGATTTTAATTGAATTAAGTGATTTTAGTTAGGTTATATTGAAATATAGCAAAAATAAGCTAGAGAAATAATTTTCTCCCATTGAAACCCATTATGCTGAATTTTCTAGGGGAATATTGGCTGCTGATCTTGATGTTTATTTGAGGAATTATGAGCCTAGAAAAATAATGAGAATTTTCGGAGCAAAAATACGAATTTTTACCCACTAGGGGTATTTTTGTAATTTGCTATCGGGACTGATAATTTGCACAACACTGAGGAACATTAAGTCAATTTGGGTGCAATTGAGGTATAAAAAAAATTAATTTGGAGTTTAAACGGACGCGTATATCGATTTATCGGAGAAAAGACCGAAATAGGCTAACATCTCGTTTAGGCAAAATTTAGACATTTAGCACTTCATATCATGCATTAGTAGTATAAATTAGTTTATTTTGGTTTAGTACCAAAGTAGTAAACCTCTTAATTGTACAATTTGTTAAGGTGGCGAATCCTCTGGCAAGGGCAAAGAAATCGCACTCGAGGACTAATAGTTGGAGTACCCGAATTTAGTTTTCAGAAACTGTGAGTAAACTTATTATCGTCTTAATTATCTAAAGTAGTTTTATACAATTGTGTGATTTTATAGAAAATGGGTTTAAATGGTAAATTGCTATGTTTTAAGAGAAATTGTGATTTTATAAAATGATTTTATAAATTTTTTGAAAAATCGAATGTTGGTTTTGAAAATAAAGTAATTGGAGACTGTCTGCTTGTGTTGTAAATTTATGGTTTTAAATTGAATGGTTTATGACAATAAATGAGCATGAATGGCTAAACTGATTTTGGTGCTAAAATTATTTGTATTGTATATTTAGCCTTGAGATGCTAGGTTGCGATAAATTGTCATGTCATGCAAAAAAAGATTTTATAAATCAGGTTGTAGATAAAAGATTAGCTACTGCAGTAGTGGGGGGTTCCGTGGGCTAGCCTATTAGAGGGACACGGTAAACTTCTTTATATTCTCATCTTGGTCGTAAAGGCGTGTAGGGTATCTCCTGAGGTGGGCTTTTTGAGTGCACTTCACGTGGACCACAGCGTGAGAGTAAGACTCAGCCAACGCCAAGGAACGGCTATGTTTCAAAATAAAAATATGATTTATGCGAAATATGAATTTTTAACAACCTTGGCGGGCTCGATTGGATACCCCTGGTCCAGGTGTCACCGAGTACAAGATTTGACATGAGCCAAGTTTTGAGTAATTCACGAGCCATATTGATTATTTGGTTGAAATGAATATTCGTGATGTGAAAAATTTACTAAAGTTAATTATTTTTTTAATTGTCTCCATTTACTTGCCTTTAGATAGTTTATATAGTGTATGTTTACTCACTGGGATTTTATAATCTCACCACCCTCAATTTCCCACATTTCAGGTTCGGGATAGTCGGTAGATAACCGATTGCATCAAGGACTTCAGTTAGCCTTGCATTGTCAAAATTATAGATTCACAAACTCGTATCTTATTGGTTAGTTGGGGGCCCACGTGTCATTGTAAAAGTAATTTTATACTTTAGTTATCTGATTTAAAATATGTATGAACATATTTAGCTTTTACACCATGTTTTTGGCGAGTTTCAATATTATCGAAGAAAAATGACTAAAATGCCCTTGTGAGCCAGAAAATAATATTTTATTATTTTGATTTGGAAACGACTTATGATTTCTTGAAATGCAAGATTTAATAATTGTCGCTCACCGGGGAGATGCAGAAGCTGATGCTAAGCCTTGCGGGGTTCCGATCGGCATTCGGGGTAATGAGTGCCTATCGGGATGTCGCGACGGTTGTCACGGGCCCGATGGGAGTTTCGGGTCGTGACAGATCTGCTTCAAAACGAGTTCGGTTGTTTGGTCTAATTTTGCAGGTGAGTAAGATAAACACACAAGCAATTAAATGTTGGTATTTGATAACTGACCACCCTTGTTAAACTTCAATTTTATAAATAATGATACTAGCCTTTCCAACTGATAATAGTACATATATTTTGACCCGTCCACAATACTCATGTTGTTCAATTTGATGCTATCCTAATAAATATAAACAATTTTTCTAGGTTTTTTGATAATTCATGTATGCAATAATTTATACTATAAGGGCTACTTTGCATCTTACAATGTAATTTTGAATATATACATATATATATATATATAAATATAATACATATTGGAATGTAGGGTTTAACTCTGTGTTTTGTTTTCATCAATACAAATTAATCTTGATAATGATATTCTATGATACTTAGGATAATAATAAATGTCAGGAGATCGCTCTTGGATGTACAGTCGATTACAGAATGGATTCATTACAGTTGAATTTGTAAATGGAGTTACTGAATTTATTAATTTCGCATGTTCGAAGACTACATTTATGTGGAAGAATAAAATTAGATACCCTTGCACACGATGTAGTAACAATAAGTTCTTAGATAAAGATAAAGTCACAGATCACATCCTAAATCGTGGTTTTACTAGGGCTTACACAATTTGGAGTTTACATGGGGAAGATCATGTTGGACAATCATCAAGAAGTAGATCTAGAATTGAACCATCTCTTAGATTTAAGGGAGATGTTGCTTTTCGAGAACCTACATATGAAGATGAAATAGAAAATCCATATACTAGAATGGTTAGGGATGCTATGCGTCCCGAAGTTGCTTTCAACCATGGTTCTGAAAATGAGTCGAGCTTTGTGGAAGAAGATACCAATCCAAATGCGTCTTCCTTTTACTCTTTGTTAAGCAATGCAGAGGAACCTTTGTGGGTAGGTTGCACAAAGCACACAACGCTTTCAGCTGTGTCGTAACTTTTAAATGTTAAGGGGGAGTACAATTTGAATGAATCATGTTTTGATCGACTGTTGGAGATAATAAAAAATATGTTGTCATCTGATGAGAATTTACCTATCGACTTTTATAGGATGAAGAAGAAGGCAGCAAAGTTGGATAATTTTTATTGAAATATCTTTAATATTCATATGTATCAAACTATATTATATATTGTGTGTTAAGGATAATTTCTAATTACTTGTTAGGACTTGAATCTCAATTTTATAATGTGTTTTTTTTATATATTTTACAGTTGAATGCCGAATTAAATTTAGTATCGGAAACAAAAATGGTAATTTTTTCTGAAAATTTATTATAAAAATAATAGGTCAAAATATTACCAACGGAAAATTCCGTTGGTAATATTTTTCCAACGAAAATTTTCGTTGGAAATGCCAACCGAATTTTCCGTTGGAAATAGAATTTCCAATGGAAATTCAGTTGGAAATCCATTGAAAATTTTCAACGTATTTCTAAAAAAAATGGGCAAAAATTCAAATTTTCAACGGAATTTTTCGTTGAAAATTTTCAACGGATTTTCAACAAATTTCCAACGAAAAATATTACCCACAAGGCTTGTACCGAACGGAATTTTCAACGAACTTTTCCGTTGGAAATAAACACTTCCAACAGAAAATGGCCTATTTCCAACGAAAATTTTCGTTGAAAATAGTCAAATTTTTTGTAGTGTCTTTTCCCTCTTTTTATTTACATTTTTGTTTTAATTGGTACTTAAAAGTTATTTATGGATCCTATCATTTACTTATTAAATTTTACCATGCAATTTTGCTTTCAATATAAAAAATACATTTTAGACCTACAATTTATTTAACGTTAGTGTTTTTCATGAAAATATAATTATTAAATGTTGATTAAATGAGGATTAACAATTACGATCCACAAACTTGATCATATTACTTTCAATAATTAAGTTAAGTTAAGCATAAGAACTAAATTTCTCTTAATTATTTATTCAATTATAAATTTGGTTTATTAAAAAGATTTCTTTTTATATTTGTTGTTACCATTGTTAGATATTAGTGTAACTCAAGGAAAAGATATACAGTGAATGCGTATGCTTAAAAGAAAAAAAAAAAACTTTTCAAGCATAGATTAAGTGTTTCTCTTGCCATAACATGGAACTAAAACTAGCAATTTGAAAAGATATAGAATGAAGTGTTCATAGAAGATATTGTAGCATATTGAACAACCAAAAACTCCTATTTCAAAAAGAATGATGGTCACATGTAAATCTAGGTACATAATTTAGAGATCAGTTTAACGAGGGACTGTGATTGTCAAAATAGAAAGAAATGCATCACTTAACGTAAGAAGCAGCAGGTATATCATGCGTAGCAATAGGCATCTTGGCTGAAAGACTTGGCAATGGAGCCTCCAAATTAAGAGCCTAAATTGCCTGCCTTATTGACGGTCTTAAATTGTGATTTGATGGGTACACCACAGTCCAACCATCAACACGCATGCTATCTGCTTACTATCAAAGTCCTTATCTAGATTCCTATTGGCTACATCAAGAATCCTATCCTTTCCATACAAATCCCAGACTACCATGACTTCTGCTGGGCCCGGTGCAACTGCTACAATATCAATAATGGCGATACCGACCCTACCCTCTCATAAATTACTTTCTCTGGAAATGAATCTTTAGCACCAATATGCGGGAGTAGCGCTAAGCCCATCAAGCAAAAGGTCAGTGAAATCTTTCTTAACTCCATTTCCGTTTGATGGAGTACTAGCTACTAGCTAGCATCAAAGATGGCCTAAATTTTTGGTAATACGAGGGGTAATTATGCCAATTCAAATGTTACGTGTTTTGAACTTAATCGGTCTTGACTGAGAAGTCATGGTGCTCTCACGATTTCGAAGACTATAATAAATGTAAGGTCCACCAATCCCCAAAGAGAGGAAACCGACGAAATTTCCCATGTCAAGAAATAAACAGAAGTTTCTTAAGTCAAGTTACGCCAAATAGAAAAATGGAAAACAAAAATGATCAGAAATTAAAAGTTAATATGGTGAATGAGGAGGAAAAAAATGAGATGCAATACCACGTAAACATTTTAAGATACAAATACGCTTTTTAAAATATATATATATATATATATATATATATATATATATATTACACTGACTTAAATAAATCAAGAAGCATTTTCTTAATTAAATGTAAGTGTTGATTCACTGAAAAAATTAACGTGTAATTGAAGTTTGATGAAAAGCAAGAATTATTGACCTAATAAGTTTCTCTTGAGAATCTGAAAGTAGAAGTCCACCCTTGTTTTGAGACAAATTCATGGGAAGCCGTGTTTTAATTTGCTTTTTGCTTGTAATGGTAACTT
This sequence comes from Theobroma cacao, assembly GCF_000208745.1. Classification (NCBI taxonomy): domain Eukaryota; kingdom Viridiplantae; phylum Streptophyta; class Magnoliopsida; order Malvales; family Malvaceae; genus Theobroma; species Theobroma cacao. Next base: position 6,405,573 of record NC_030851.1, on the reverse strand, counting down.
TATAATTTAGCAAATAAAATCAGTGAGCGGGCCTCTCTTAGAGAGCGTTTGGATGAACGATCAACACGACTAGACCCATAGAGGTTCATATGGGTCCCACACCTACGGACAGCCCATCCAAAGGGAAAATTTTCAACTAATAAAGGGAATTACCAACACAAGTGGGACTGCGTACAGAACAGATTGCTTTTGGCCACCTTAGTTTTTGAAGCTTCTGTTTGCGGAATGTTATCGCTTTGATTTCAGTCATTTAGATATCAAAGCAGGAAATTAATGCCACATTGAAAATCCCAAAGCCTCAAAAGTAACAGAGATGGTGTGGCAATCAAATGCAAGTGCCTTTCTATATGTTTTGAGATATTAGGACTTTGAAGTTCGATTCTGGATTACCAATTAATTTTCCAACCTCATTAATCGGATTATTTAATTATGACAAATTCAAACATCAAACTGCTTTGAGGCATACGGAAGTTGATTACTATATTTTAGTGCTGAACATAAGAAAGAATCGACTTCAATTAAACTTTTGTGTTCTGAACAAACCAATAATTGAATTCTATGTCCTGTTTTTATTTCACATGTTAAAAACTTAAAAACTATCTACCTTTCCCCCCATTTTCTTATGATATGCGAAACGATTCAAAATGTAAATGAACAAAGGCAAAATTCACTTTCTCATTTAACAGTATACTGAAAAGTGGAATATTCATTATCTTTAAGTAATGATATAAAATTTAAAATTATATAAAAATTTGAAGAATGAATTTAAGTAAAACTAAAAGTTGAAACTTGAAATATTCATTCATTTTTTAAAAGTAATATAAAATGCGGGTTATTTGGTATTAAAGCCACTGGACCAAGGTAGATTAAAAGGAGATGTAACCCATCTCGCCTAAATAACGCCATCTATAAAATAATCAATTTTCAGGGTTAAATCATCACAAGGACTTTAAGGAACAGGCCCTCGTCTCCTTCCAAGCAATCGTTAAATATCAACTCGATCCGATCAGCAGCCAACATAACATTCAATACAAGCATAAAAAATGGATCAAAAGCACATGCATGGATATCCTATGATTCTCGGACTACAAATTTGAGTGTGTTCTTGACATATCTTAAAAACCCAATTTTTTCTGGTAATTCTAGCCTTTCATACAAAGTTAATCTATCAAAAGTTTTACCAGAGTGGGTCACTGTCGGATTTTCATCTGCTACTGGTTATCGCACCGAGATACACAACATTGCTTCATGGGAATTCAATTCAACAAAACTGTCATCAGGACCTGATAAGCGAGGAGGAGGGGGAGGAGGAAGAGGAGGAGTAAATATTGGAGCGATAGTTGGAGGTGTAATTGGTGGATCTTTGGCGGTTGTTGGGACCATCTTAATAATGGTCTTTTTCTGGAGGAAGAAGGGTCTAAAGAAAAAGGAAGAGGATTCAGAACAGGATGATTCCATAGATCGTGAATTTGAGCATGGCACTGGGCCTAAGAGGTTCTCTTTTGCTGAATTGGTTCGGGCCACAAATAACTTCGCTGAAGAAGGAAAACTTGGCGAGGGAGGGTTTGGAGGAGTCTACAAAGGCTTCCTTTCTTCTTTGAATTCAAGCATTGCGGTTAAAAGGGTTTCCAGAATTTCTAAACAAGGTAAAAAGGAGTATATAGCGGAGGTGAAGATTATTACCAAATTGAGACATAAGAATCTTGTTCAACTGATTGGTTGGTGTCATGAGAAAGGTGAGTTCCTTCTCATCTATGAGTTCATGCCCAATGGTAGCCTTGATTCTCATCTTTTTGGAGGGCAAAATCCGCTTTCATGGGCAATAAGGTATAAGATAGCCCTGGGTTTGGCCTCTGCATTGCTTTATCTCCATGAAGAATGGGAACAAACTGTCATACACAGAGATATCAAATCAAGCAATGTAATGTTGGATTCCAATTTCAACGCCAGGCTAGGAGATTTTGGTTTGGCAAGGTTAATGGATCAGGAATTGGGCATCAAGATCACAAGGCCAGCAGGAACATTTGGCTACATGGCACCAGAATATGTTAGCAAGGGAAAAGCTAGTAAAGCATCGGATATTTATAGTTTTGGCGTGGTTGTGTTAGAAATTGCTTGTGGAAGGAGATCCATAGAATCAAAAACCAAAGAAGCTGAAACCTCATTGCTGGACTGGGTTTGGAGATCGTATGAAAATGAAAGGCTTGTTAATGTGGCTGATGAGAAATTGCACATGGATTTTGATTTGGAACAAATGGAACGCTTGATGATTGTGGGATTATGGTGTGCTCATCCTGATTGCAATTTCAGACCATCGATTAGGCAAGCATTGCAGGTTCTTAATTTTGAGGCACCACTGCCAAATCTGCCCAAAAAAATGCCTGTTCCCAAGTATGATATTCCCGCTACCTCTTCATCTAGTTCATCATGTGAGCCCTTGATGTCCGATTCAGTACTTACTGTAGGTCGTTAAAATAGTCCTCGTTCTACTATATATACTGAAGTTTTGCTTTCTATATGTTGTTGTGCTTCTCTTTTTTTTCCTTATTGAAGATATATATAGTTGTAATTCTTCTTTGTGAAATTCAAATAAGATTTTGCATCAATTAATCCAATTTAAATTGACGCCAAAAATGTAAAGTAATCCCTTTGGGTGCTATACATATATATATGCTGTCATCTTGCAGTTGTAGTTTTAGCGTGTGGGTTTGAAAGTGAGTTTTGTATATAGTTTTGGGTTTCAGTTTGAATGGGTTTTGTATATAAATTTTTGGATGACTTCGGTTTGGTATTATTATTCTAGGTCTTTTCTGGGGTTTGTATAGGGCTGAATAATATTTTTTATTCTCTGATTCTTGATCGGTTAGGCCTTCATTTTTATAGTAGCATATTGTTCATTTTGTATTATATAGTTTTATTGTTCATTTAAATTAAATGGGAGTGAAATCTGTAATAATTAAAGTTTATTCTGAAAAATCAAAAACAAGAAATATTGAAATAACATTAAAAGTTATTCTTGTTAAATGAAAGATAAAATATGACATAAAAATATACTTAAATAATATTTTATTTATATAATGGATAAACTTTTTGCACACCTCCTATGGTTTTAACTTTTCTTATAGGACACTTATAAATATTTTTTTCTCAATTACTATATCGAAGGGTTTATGTTATTAATTTTGTTTAGTAAAATTACTAAATATTTTTAATTTAAAGTTAGCGTATATATTTGTTCACACTAATTTTTTTTTTTTTTTTTGGTTTTACTAGGCAAAATTTATTGTCTAACTTTTTGTGGAACAAAAATTACCCATATGGTGCTAATTGAGAAAAAGTATATTTGTAAGGTATTAATTGAGAAAAAGATATCCATAGAATACTAATTGAAAAAAGCAAGAGTGTGTGTCATGTGAAAAAAGTTGAAATTACAAAAATTATATATATATATATATATATATATAAACATTTAATGAAATGCTTATCAATTAACTATTAATCTTATGATAATAAAATATCAAAATATAGAATTATAATAATTAATTATAATATATATGTTAAAATTAATTTTAATTTTTTATTTTCTTCTAAAGAAATAAATTAGTTTATTTTTATAGAGTACTTTAATATGCATATATTATTATTCCTATGGAAAATATAATATGCTTATATGTTTATTTAGATAGATTTAAAAATAATTTTATTGTTATAATTTCAGAAAAGAAAAAAAATTAAAATGAAATAAATGTAACATAAAAATAATATACTTGATTAAGTAAAATATAGTAGGATTAATATATTTGAAATGTTATTTAATTTATACGTAGTATATTCATTGTATGAGAAGTAATATGATATATAAAAATTATATTCATACTTAACTTTATTTTTTTATTAAGTATAATTTTTTATATTATGAATTAGAAATCAACTTTGGTAGAAAAATAAATACACTTATTTTTAAATAAAATATTTAAGTGTTAATTTTATCTTTTATTTTATATTTTATTTTATTAACTATATATAAAAGTAATTTTTTGAGAAGTTTAATTGGTTATATCGGTTAACATTTAGAAAAAAATATTTAATTAATATTAATTACTAACATATAAATAATATTGTAATATGTTTATGATTTATTAATATTATCATCTAAGATATGTTAAAAAACATAAATATGTTCAAAAAATTTTAAAAAATGCAAAATTCTAATTAATTCCTGTTCCATTGTCGTTTTGAAGGCGTTGTAAATGTGTAGCTCGTGGTATATATGGGCCCAACACTAAATGAGCCCAAACCAGTGGACTGCTCTTTGCCTTTTGTCTCTTCTAATTAATCATTTGAGCTTAGCAAGGAAATTCATTAAAATTAAATAAAGGAGAATAAAAATTGGATCCAACAATTATGGATTTGATTCATTCACATTTTTATTTTAAAAATTATTTTTGCTTTACATAAATAAACTTCTTGATTTTTTTTTATGACAGATATCTTCAATCTTAATTAGATATATATTGTTATTAATCGTTCATCATTCTATAGCTATGAAATGAATGTTTTATAAACCTGTGTATTATTATTGATCTTTGATATGAAATCCATCAATTCTTAGATTTCAATAAGCAAATTACAATCTTATTTGGGTTTAACTTAAACCGTTTAAGCTTTTAATACTTGCATGTATTTCACCAACTTAAAATATTTACTGAGATTCTTAAAATAAAAGCATGTTGACTTTTGTCCAAACTATGTTCATAAAAAAGTTATTAACATATTTGTTAATGTAAAAATGGACGGAAATATCTATTGCAATGAAAAATATTAAGGAAATGGAGAATATTTTAACTAAATCCATGACTGACTGACCATGAGACACTAGAATAAAGCTAGGGATATAGACATGCTAAGGAATAGGATTGAAGAACCTATAAACTGGCCTATCCGTCACAGCCACCGATTTATATATAGCGTAAACAAACTCAACAAAGTTCAATTTATACTTAAATTTCAATCTACTTTATAAGAACAGTAAATTTACGAGAACTTGGGAATGGAGAATTTCCAGGGTCCTATATATGGCTAGCTAGAAACACCACCTATGTCCCAAGAACAGTGTCAGTTTCACCAGATTACAATTGATTCTATTGGCAAGATTTATCGTCCAACAGTCATGCAAGTTCCAACCAACGTCTTTCAATGCTCTCTGATCGAGTTTCATATTCTTTAATTACAACTTGCAGGACGAGCTGATGGGATCAATAGTTTTCCATGATCAGTATCATCGACTGGGTTCAAATCAGACAGAGACCACGTTCGATATTCCATCCGATCTACAGCACGCAGGCAATGAAACTGTCGTGTATATCAGCCTCCAGCCTGCAGCTAGCTGGTGCAACTTCTTCACACCCAAAGTCCTGCTTTTACATCTTGTGGGGTAAAAAATAATAGGATTACAAATACCGAGTCAATTAGTCGTGAAAGAACTCTCTTTTGATCAAGGACTCAAGGGTATCAACACTCTAAACCTTGCAGGTGAAAAAGAATAAAAGGGTTTCAGTATATTGTGTGTATATATCTCAAGATTATAGTGCTTCAAAAGCTTATTTTGCAATTTATTTAATTTGCGTTGTGTGTACATCGATCAGTACATGTTCTATTGTCAAGTTCTTACTGTCCTAGCATATAGTATTTGTTTAATTTCTCTCAATGTTCACAAAGTTTTAAGTATATAGTACAATTAGTTATTTAAACAATGTTGACAAATTCATTACATGTTTTAGCAAAACCACATTCTCATCTCATTAGATAAAAAAAAAACCTATTTTTATTGCATTTCATCGCAATTTACTTTGTTAAATTAACTAAAATCTAATAATATAACAACTAATAACAATCTGTCATTGTCAAATTTCAAATATTTGTACATATATAAAAGAAAATGATTCATCGACAGCAGAGCTTTTATTATACTTAATTTTATATGATAAGATGCACTGTTGTTTATTATTATATAATTATACTAGTGGTTCGAAAAAGTCGTAGGAAATAAACATGAAATTAAATTTAATTATGCACTCTATTATTAAATTAGTCAAGTAAAATATGATACAAAAATGATTAAAAGTGTGATGAAAGAAAATAATCAAAATATATATAATTTGTGGTGAAAGCTATAAATATGAAACGAATATCTAGTAATTAGACATCAACTTCACTTTCAACATATGAAAAGGGACTACCAAGAGGACAAACAACAACAACAACAACATCATTTCATTTATTTGATCACTTTGAATGATCTTTTGATATAATTAAGTTGGAGAAATGAGATTGGAACCTGCAATCACTCTTTTCAAGAAGAGAAAAACTTCAAATCAATCACATAAAATTTTACTCACTAAACTAAACTTCAATACAAGTAATATTAAGAAATAGGTAATAACACCTTGAGAAGAACTAAGGAATCTTCAACTTTTGATTGGAATATATATAGCAACGGTGGCGTTGCAAGATTCCAAGTTAATTTACTTAATAGTTGCTTTGCTTAGCCTTTTCCAAGGTGTGAAAGGGGAAAAAAATGGAAATTCAACTGTCATTCATTCGAGATTGGAAAAGTCCTTTAGTAATTTGTAATGCAGACTGCGGAGATTTGTTTGGCTTCGATGTTGCAAAAATCTGCACTTGCGGTATTCCTGAACAGCGAGTCAGCAACAATGGTTCTGCCTTTACAGCTTGCAGATGTCATTAAATTAATGGAGTTATCAAGATCCTCGTATCTCTACATAATTAATAGTTAATTGAGGTTAGCTCCCCGACGTTTATCCTTTTCCATTTTAAAATAGGGATTTGAGTGTGAACACCTTTTAAACTATTCCAAATTCACATGATCAATGCAACATAATTAAATGTGTCAAGGGATTAATCAATACTTTTTTTTTTTTACTGTTGGTTTGAGATATAATTAAGGCTTCATTTCGTTGCTTTCCAAATTATTGTACTTCCCAGCATAGAAAGTCTGTAAATCTTGGGCTTTCCCTATTCTCTTTGACTAAGGGAAAAATCACGCCTGCCAAGAACTTAATTATGCTATTAAAACTAGGAAGGATCGTGACTTAGTAAACGTACGTGTTTCCACTGTTGGGATTACGAGCTAATGTAAAAAATTTGGGGCATGCAGATGCAGTTACTTTTTGTACTTGGTCAAAAATTAATCTATGATTTCTTGATGATTGACACTTGGCCAATCTCCTTAGTTGAAGGCATCAAGTTAGTACTGGTAGTAATTGAGTAACTTAGTATATATTGTACTTAAAATTCTGTTCCTTAGAGTTAGAGTGTTTTAATCCTAGGACTTTACTATTGGTTTATACGAGGAAACATCGTATCTCCATTGGATATAGGAATCTGATCACATGGGTCTGACCAATTAGAAGCTTAGCTAAGAAACATTTACACTTAATCCTATATTATATGACTTGGAGATGTAGGATGGTCGCCCAAGGAACGTATATGTATATATAAAAATGAAATAGTTAGTAACGTTTTATATGCGTTTTCCAACATGGATTATAATATAAACTTTATTTGAATTAGGTTTATAGTATACAATAATATATATATCTAATACGTAAACCTGATACAGTACTCCTCTCAGTCATTGTAAAACTCATAGCTTATGGCTCATTTGTACGACTGTTTCCCATTGGGTTAAGCTCGAAAAAGGCGTGCGAAGGCATAAACTAGTGGTGGGCGATGATTGTGTCTTCCACGTGCGTGCGCCCATAGTTGCATCATGCATATGCTAGAGGAAGGAGAAGGAATGGATCGTCACAAGCTGTGTCGTCATTGCCGGCCCCAAGCCTAGAATGGGAATATGGACCTATCCTTGATATAGTAAACCCTGTTTTTGATTTCCAACTTTGAGAACTCAAATCTCCTTTTTCTTACTTCAATTGCAACAAAAAGTAAAAAAAGAGGTCATTTAAAAAAAAACAGAGGAGATATCAATGCGTCAAGAGGAAAGTTGATGAATTAGTTTCTATTTGAATGAATCTTGGTTTTGATCAGGGATAGAATTAACCAACTTTTGTTGGAAGCCAAAGACGAAGAGAACACCATATAAATAAATATCCTATAACATTAAAAAGAAGGATGCTTTTCCTAAATTACAAACAATTGTCCTCTAACAAATCATATAACATGTTCATTAATATCAATACTTATTACACGATAAGTATAAAATAAAATAATTATTGGAATACAATTATATATGATTATTCATTATCAGATTATATGTTGTATCCACTAAGTCAAAAATAATTTATTCAACTATATATCATTTGATTCCTTAAATGAGAATTAAGAAGGATGATCAAAGACCAATAAAAATTATATTATAAGCTTTAAGCCCTAGACCTTTTAATTTAAAAGGACGGAAGATGATGCCTAACTTTGAACATCATTAAACCAATTAATTTATCAAAAGTTGGAGGATACTCTCTACAATGTAGCAAGTATATAGTAAAAAAATTTAAAAATTTTGATCCCCCATAAATACACTACCCTCCACCCCTGGTTTTAATATACTAATTAACAATTCTCATATAAAAAATTTACAAGCGCTCCTAATCAAATACACTAGTAATTGTAGACACTAAATTACAAATAAAAAACAGAGTAAAAAATATATAAATGAAAAATGAAAAATGAAAGAATGAAAAAAGGAGAGAGGTACGTCTGGCAGGGTAGTGGAGCGCCCCCTCCAGAGCCCAGAAATCGGGTATAAATGGGAGGGGGATCCGAGCAACAAACAGGAGGAGGAACCTGCAACAAAAATTCCAGCAGCCACATAAAAAAATCCACAAAAGAAATCGGAGGAGGAAAGGAAAGGGAGCAGCAATAGTGAGGATTTGGCGCAAAGGGGAAGGAGCACCGAACGGAGAAAGAGAGAGAGAAGCGGCGGCTGGCGCGGCAACAGAGAGAGAGGAACGGCAGCTGGCGCGGCACCAGAGAGAAAGGGAGCAGCAACAGTGAAGATCTGGCGCGAGAAGAAGGAGCATCGAACGGAGGAAGAGAGAGAGGAGCGGCGGCTGGCGCGGCACCAGAGAGAGAGGAGCGGCAGCTGGCGCGGCACCAGAGAGAAAGGGAGCAGCAACAGTGAAGATCTGGCGCGAGGGGAAGGAGCACCGAACGGGGGAAGAGAGAGTGGAGCGGCGGCTGGCGCGGCACCAGAGAGAGAGGAGCGGCAGCTGGCGCGGCACCAGATCTGCAAGTGACGCAGTGCCAGCGACAGTGAGGATCGGGCGAGAAGGAGAAAGGGAGAGGAATGGTGAGTGAAGAAAGAGGGAGGGTCCAAAGGTTAAAAATGGCACCGTTTTGACTCACCCAAAACCCCTTTTGATTACAAAACGACACCGTTTCGGTGTTGGAGGGAGTGGCTATTCATAACAAGGTAAATTTTTCATTTTTATTATAGATATATTGTCTTGATTTTGTGGTGCTAAGTTTGACTTAAAATATAATATATATATATATAAAAAAAAAAAAGAGAAAGACCAACATGGGCAGCC
>NC_030851.1:6240400-6383999 GCF_000208745.1 Theobroma cacao | reverse complement strand
AAAAAATAATAATTAAGGAAATCTAGTGAAATTAAAAATTAAAGCCCAATAGGATAATCTAAAAATGGTACCGTTCATGGAACGGGCGTCCGAGGGGTGCTAATCCTTCCCCGGGCGTAACCGTACTCCCGAACCTAGATCCAGAAAATTGTAAACCGGTTTAAGGTTCTTTTCGGTGGTCTTAAAATTAATTTAAGTTTTCATCGATTAGAATCGAGCCAATAGGTGGCCAATCGCACCTAGTAAAAAAAAAGATTGGTGGCGACTCCTAGTTTAATTTTTAGTAAGTTTTCACACCCACGTCTGGCGGTCGGGTTCTCGGACCCGCACGTTACGACAGTAATTAGAACTTGATATTCAAACTAATTAAACATTTTCAAATTCAAATGAATGAAGATGAATATTAAGGTTTAAGGAATGAAAGAAGGGATAGAAGATTACCCTTTTGTTATGTAATCTAATTAATAAGAACTAATGGTTTTCATGATCCTAATATAATAAGATTAAAAGAAGAAAGAATACGTTTTTATTTTTGCACAAACATAAAGGGACCTCTAGGCTCAATAAAAGTATAATAATGTTTGCACAATCAAACCTACCCAAAATTAAAAGAATGGTATACCACTCAATCCTCTCTGTTATGCAAACTTATTTGACTTAATTTTTGTAGATATGGTAGTAATAATTTTTTATTCATATATAGTAAGGAAGACTTTTTTCATACATAACCATATTTTCTATATAACTCTAACTCCGCATGTGTTTAAAGAAGACATGCCTTTATTCTTCTTTAGCCTACATTTATTTCGAAGCTCTTTGCTTCCAACTCAGCTATTCTTCTTTATGCTATTTGAGTAATCAATTATATAAATAGAAAAATACATCCACATATACATACATATATATATATATATATATATATATCTAAAAAAAACATATATTTAATTCTACTACTATATTAACACTCCTAATTGGGAAGAATCTATGCATTCATATTTCCTAATTAATTAAGTATTACATTGGACTTTTATGAATAGGCTTTCATATGTCCCATAGAAAATACATCATTTTTCAATGTTTTATTTTGGTACAGAACTGCTAATTAACTAGTAATTTTGATTTACTAATATTATTGTAGTTGCAAGGGCACCAAATGCTACCTACACCAGGGATTCATTCTGTAGAGCCTTTTACATCATCTTGGGCCACCACTTTACTTTAGTTCATGCAATCAAAATGGGTGTTTATATTTTAAATTGCCATTTACAGATTCCAAATCCTGCAAAATGTATATATTTACTTGTAGCATTTTAGCCATCATACAAGCTAGGCATAAGGCACTTGGCTTAAAATAACATATTATAAGTAGAAACCTTTTTGCGTCTCATGTTGCTATTTTTTTTTTTCCTGGTTCAAAATGTTGGTAAAGTTGAGTATTAAGTTAGTAGCAGTATATGCTTTGTTGGACATATATTATAAAAATTTCACAAATCCATTTAAAAAGAAGATTATGATGACATTTTTTAATCAAGTGGAAATAGGTTAATATTATTATTAATCAATGCACTAATCTTTCAAAACTTGACTGCAATTATGCGCATATTTCCGGAAGATGTAAAAGAAGTAAAGAGTGGGGGATATTTCATTCCTCTAGAGTCTAAAAGAATGGATATTAGCAGATCAAGGCTTTCCCCAAGTTATAATAGGTTCTATTATTTTCTCTATAATATGCAAAGAGAATAAACTTAAGATCATACAAACTTAGAGCAATTAGAACACATGCATGAAGAATATGTTCTGCTTTCATCATTTTCCATTTAAGACGAAATTCTACTATATATATATATATATATATATTATATATATATATATATATATATTAATCTCTTGAGATANATATATATATATATATATATATATATATATATATATATATATAATCTCTTCAATTTAAAAAACAAATGCAAGTGGAAGTTATTCTGTTCACAAGAAAATGTGAAGGGAAGTAGTTGTTGCTATTAATACCGAATTGAACAGTGTAATCCATAAAATAAAAATTGTTTCTCTCTCTCTGTCTCTTCTCTCTTCAATTTCCCCTTTTTTTTCCTTGGAAATCAGATGGGAGGTTGCTCATTGATAGTTGCAACTCCCAACCAACAAGCTGGTTGCAAGAAAGAGCCAGATATGAGCCTTTTCTTGGAAGATTTTGCTTACACATGCCTCAGTTTCCCTCTTTAGGAAACCTTATTGAAGTCGAAAAAAACCAACTTTAGTTGCAAACATTTTGGACTTCCATGCGTATATTTTTCTTCGACGCAGTTTGCCACTTGCAGACCAACTTGCTCACCTGCATGATCAACTCCCTTCTTTTTCTATATTTAACTTTGTACTGATCTATATGGGAAATTGGAGCGAAAGGCTTCAAACTTAAATTATTGCCCTCGACCATAGATTGCCAAGCATTAATTGCACTAGTTTTCTAAGCCACCCAATTCATGCTGCATACTCCTTAGGCATTTTAAGCCTTTAGACAGTTTTGAGTGATTGAAGTTAATTTATTAATGTACATAATTAATATTGTAATTAAAGCACATTTTAAGATATATGGTAAGCCACTTTATATTGCCTTATTTAATATTCCTCATATAATTTGTAGTTCCTTTATTACATAATTATCTACTTATGTATATATTCCCATCTTTTGTTAACTCCAACAGCTGATTATACATACATAGAGTATATAAATTATCAACCTCACATTCTTTCTTTCCTTTTGCTATGAAAATAGTTTTGAAATTGAAAATATGATCAAGCTATTTTTTTGTTACCAGAATAACTTAAATTGTTAGTGATTATCATTTTGGTATAATTAAGAGCTAAGTTTAACTTGAGGAGTTTTATTCTCTTAAGAAGCCTCTTAAGGTTCAAATCTCATTTGCTCTTTTATTTTTGTTATGAACAAATAAGTGAATGAAGTACAAACTAAGTGAAACAGCCCAATAAGCAAGATACAAGAAATGTAATATGATTTGAACTCTTATATAGAATTAAATCAGGACTATAATTCAAAGGTTGTTGGCCTATAAATAGATCTCTCACTCCATTTGTAAAAACACACTTGAATAAGATCTTCTTACTCCCTCTAAATACTTTCTCTTATATTTCTCTTATAGTTGTTCTTTTTAGATTTATTTCAAAATAATTTTTATTTTTTTTTGTGCAATTTTTTTTTTTAAAGATATGCGCAATCTCATTTACTCTTTAAATTTCCTTTATCTCTATATATATTTTTAAAAACCCCAAACAAATTGAGATAACTTTTAACTCCTCCTCTTCCTCTTCACTGATATCAAATAAGACCTTCCCTGCTCCAAACCAAATTTAATAAAAAAATTCATTAATTATTATTGGTGATAAGATTTTTTATTAATTTTGGTTTACTTAATCTGTTCACACCTGCTTGTTCTTTCAATTTAATAATAATAAACTCGAATACGAATAAAATTAAACGATAATTTCAAATTCAACTGATTAAATTAAATGATATTAACTATAAATTTAACTTCTGTCACACGTAAATTTAAATCACCGTCCAACTAATCTCTTAATCATTATATCAAGGTGGGATTTGGCTTAACTCATTATGATTGATTAAAGTCTTGATTTTCATTGAAATGAGAATAAAAATTGAAAAAAAAATTATGCATGTGGAAACCCTACAAGCTCAAAATCCACCAAAGAAAATTGATACATTTGTCAATAATAGAAGGAGTGGGGCAATTCTCTCTCCAACCAATCCGAGAACGGCTAAAAGCCTGAAATTAAAATAATAGCAAGGACCTCGGTTTTGTTGTCAAACGTGTCAATAATCTATACGTCAATATTGCAGTGCTATTGCTTCCACTTTTCCACTACTTCCACACCCTCTACCCACGAATCCTGGGGTACTCCGAAAGTCCGAGAATACTTCTTCTCATACCCTCTCGAGTACAATATTACGCTACTCGCGTTTCCAATCCGACGCATGTCTATAGAAATCTATCTCTGCTGCTCCAATAGTTCCCCCGATTCTCCCGCGGAGGTCAACACGACTTTGTTTGATTCACCACGACAGGTGCCACTCCATATAAGCGAGTAGTAAAAATATCTAGGCACTCTCGAGAGTGTGCTTAAGGACCCACATATGAGGTTCCACAGTGAAACCGCTAAGCAGTTTCGGGCTCCATGTTTTTTGTCTAAAGAGAGGTTTTACTCATGCTAGAAAACCGCTTTCAGCTTTCCATTTAAAGCATAAATATATTTTCCCTTTTGGGTTTCATTTTTTTCCTTTCTCAAAAGCTTTCTTCACCGCGCCGCCCCCCCCCCCCCCCCAAAAAANAAAAAAAAAAGCTTGCGTCTCTCTCTGTTATCTTTCAGCTCACCATCTCCATAATTAGCTCTAAAACAAGTAAGCTTTTGTCTTTTATATTTCTTTGCAAATATATCTCTAAATCTTTTTTTAAAGCCGAAAAATCATATTTCCCTATTTGACTTGGGTTTAATTAGCACTGTTATTATTCTTGGTATATTTGTTTGGCTTTGGGGGGTTTATTTTTATTTTTTGTTTTTCTACATTGATTTGATGACATTTTTGAGGTTTTGTTGGACTGGAATTGGGGCGATCTAGGAAAAGAGAAAAGCGAGGGAGTAACCCTAAGGTTTTTCTTTTATAATATCAAAGGAGAAAGGAAAGAGAGATGGGTAGAGGAAAGATTGTGATCCGAAGGATTGACAATTCAACAAGCAGGCAAGTGACTTTCTCAAAGAGAAGGAATGGATTGTTGAAGAAGGCTAGGGAGTTATCGATCCTTTGCGACGCTGAAGTCGGATTGATTATCTTTTCCAGCACCAGCAAGCTCTATGATTATGCCAGCACTAGGTCAGATTCTCTTTCTCACAATCCTTTTCTTTTTGTGTGTTATTTATGACATTTTTGTTTATTTAATCTTTGTTATCTTCTCTTTATCTGATCTTTTCTTCTTTTTATCTCATGTTCTTTTGCTTTTACTCTATATTATATATATATATATATATATATATTAGTAAATTAAATTTCTTTTTTTTGGGTGTTTAGATTTATATAGAAATAATATTTAATACTACTATAGGATACGGATTGGCTTTTCTCCCCCTTCTTTTTAAGGTTAACATGAAATAGAGTTTGCCACCTTTTGATCTAGGAAGTTGATGGTCTCCCTCCATTGTTGTTAACATGCATGCAAATATTAAGTTGGGAAGTTTGAGATTATGTAGATAATGAAGCAGAAACTCAAAAACATAAAAGATATTGCATGTTATAATTCGATCATTTTCTTTTAATGGAAATGAGCAAGTTCTAATCACAAAACAAACTTTCCCCTTTCCTACCTTAACATATCTTTTTACTTACAAATCGAAGTTCATACTAACAATGTTTTTAAGTACAAAGGAAATCATCCGAATGCAAATTAACATGGATGGAAAAAGCAAACTTTAAAATATATCAAGAGACAAGGAAAGGCTTCATAAGCATCTGTACGTGTAAGACTGCAAGCATCTATTTATAGTATGAATGTTTTATCATTGCGTTTATATATGTACCTCTGGAAGCTTATGAAACTTCATCTTTAAACTAACTGTGATTCTCGTTTTTCTTTGGAGTGTAGAAAACACCAATATTAACAAATAGTGTTAAGTATTAAGAGGATCAGTGATCCTCATTCTGATGACCTCAGTTTACCATCCTTCTTCATCTTCTCTTCCTGAGTTCAAAGAGTGGCAAATGTGCTTATAATCTTACATACAACTATAATGTCCTTAGTTTACTTTCATTCATTGGAGAAAATGGTATGAAGAAAAATTGGAACCTTAGCATGTTGCCTGTAAACTAGATATTACAAAATTGTTTGCCTTTATTGTCCCATAATGGATAGGCTTGCAATTACTTCATACCTTTGACTAGTTTTTTTCTTTAAGAATTTTAGGATTTACGCATATTGATATTGATGCATTGTTATGCATGTGTTTCAATACAAAAGAGACTTAAGATGAGCTTCCTGTGAAGGTCTCTTTCTCCACGAAAATAAAGGGAATTTTCAACTCCTGAAAATCTAGTAAGGAGTCCAAAAATTTCACAGGGGGAATATATATACACACTTGGACAGAAAAGAAAGAAAAATTTGAGGGTGGTGGTTGAAAATCTTGGCTTACATCAGTCTGTTGCTGGAGAGGGTAGATGCATGGTCTTCTCCATTCTTTAGTATCAAGTGGGCTGTGCCTTTGGTTAATGCTAAAAGGGTTGTTGATATCTTGGTTAGAGTTGTTGAGAGAAAAATCAAATAGAATGATTTTTGTGTTTTGGAGGATCATATAGTTTGCAGCTTAAGCGATTGAGCAATTTAAAACTGTGAAACATCCGGTCAATGAATCCAGTGCCTGGAGTCTGGAGATTCAGTACAGTAACATTTCTTGGGCATTTTCTTTTTAGGGAAAAAGAAAAGATATTCATATCTCATTTTTACAACAATATAATTAATTATGCTGACAATCTTCTCCATCCAAAGGGAAGTTCTTGGCTTAAAAATCCGATCCCAAAATTGAGACCGACCAGACATTTCTATTTAAGGCAATAAGTTAATAAAGCTTTAGTTAAAGCTACTGCTTTTTTACTTTTGTAGCTTGCTTCTCACACTACAAAAAAAATTGAGTTTTAATCATACTACTTTAGACGATATTTTTTTATATAGTAAAATTTTAAAAAAAATGTAACTATTTAAATTTTTAGTTTCACTTTTTTCACATTTAGTAGCAATATAAAAAAATGTAACTTTGGCTAGTGTATGTAATTTCTATCATTACATTTTATTCATAATGCATCTAAATATTTATACAGTAAAATTAGATATAAAAAAATCTTCTAAAAATCATAAAAAAAAGTATTATTAAAAATATTTTTTGTAACACATTTTAAAAATGTGTTGTATTAAGTCAAATTTATTGTAGTGTCAATCTTTACTTTTTAAAAAATTTGTTATAAAACAAAAACAAATTCTACCAAGTAAAATTATATTTGATTAAAATGAATTAATGAGCTAAAATGTAACACAAAATTGAACATAATTGTTTCATAGAGAAGTAAAAATTATGCATCTTGTAATCCATAGATGTGAACTTTTTAGTACATCGTCCTTCCAAAATTATATATTCTTTTCATGGTAATCCATAAAAGTGAAACTTTTAGGTATATAATTCTTCAATACAAATGAATATTGTGCGTTTTATATAAATTGAGGCTCGCTTTGATTGCTTTATACCAATTGCCAGGACTATGGAAAGTACATAGCACTGCACTTGATGATGACACATCATTCTGAACTGAATTAGGGTTGGGCTGAAATTCCTGACTTAACTTATATCTTGTGTAAAGAAAGAGAAATGAAATATAAAAAATAAAAAACTCAATAATTACACACAACTGATATCAAACTCTTAGAAAATCCTTTTGGAGAAATTAAAACATTCATATAACTGATAATATGCAAGATTCAGGCAGGTAAATGGTTGCATCCCTTCCCTCCCAAACTAATGAAAAAATTACAAGAAATGATTTCTCACAGCCTAATGTTTGGGGGGGAAATGTTTGAAAAATAAGTAAATATATTACAAAGTGTGAATCTAACAGTTCGAAAACATAGGAAGGCGTGAGGTGAGGATGGAAGATATGGAAAGATGTCTTTCTCACCAAATTGCCATCAAGATTATCATATTGCTATGATTTTCCCTTCCAATTTGAAGTGTAGGTAATAGCAGAGTTGAACGAAGGTTAGTTGAAGCATTGATCTGTAACCCATGATAGATTCCACTATTAACTTAGCTACATGTTTAGTTAGTATAAAGGGTTCTTCAAGTAAAGAGAGAGGATGTGTTTCAACAAGTAAAGTGAGATACATTAAAGACAACAGAAAGAAAGATTGGAGTAGTCTTTAAAGTGTTAAAGTGCATTGTGGCAAGAGGTGAAGGAGGCTTGATGGCGGAGCATGGTAGACAATAAGTTGGAAAGAGCTGAAGAGATAGAGTATTTAGGAAGAGCTTGAGATAGCCTTCAGAGAATAATCTAATGAATTTCTAATTACACTACTGAATTGTCAAGCTGCTATATATACACCTAGTAAAAACTTTTTCTTAAGAGCAATTGGTAAAAAGTGATTATTGGATAAATAGGAAGAGCACATTTGGGGAGAACACGTTCTTTATAGAGAAACATGTTCATGATAGAAAGTACACGTTCTTTATGGGACGATCAACTTATTAAGCATTGTGAGAAAAATACTTTGTACCACTATGTATATTGGATAGTGTGTGGATGTTTTGAATAGTAGAGCTTAGTAACACTTACTAATATGTCATGTATTTTCTTAAAAAAGAGAGAAAAGGTAAAGCACGTATATTTCAAAAAAATATTAAGATGAAAACCCTTTAACAATCTTCATATTTGATCCACTAAACCAAACTCTTTAAAACATCACAAAGGTAAAAATAACTTATAGATCCTACCATGTACTCTAAGTTACTTTTACTGCTTTCCGTGTGATATAATTGTTATATACTTGTTTTGATTCTATGAAACAAATAATAATGCGTTAACTAAAATCGAACATGTACAGTTAGTAATCCATTGCCAGAAATATTGCTTATTTTTGTAGCTACATTAGATTTTCAAAAGGCAATACCATGAAAAAATTAGTAACTAATTACAAGATTACTCCACGAAAGTTAGCTATTGACCGTTAGCGCTGTTACTGAACCAACATGCATTTGCCTTCTCCTACTTGATCTTTCCCCCTCCTCCATTGATGAGTCAATCATCCATCAGTAAGAGCTGTCCTCGTCATTCAACAAAAATATTAATGACCTTTTGCAATGTTGTAGGTTAATCACGTGTATTTTAATTTTTATATTTGTTTATGGAATTTGTCCCTTATTATTACACCGTACATGCACCAAAGTGAGATAATATTTAAATTACCTGACTATGCAGGGGATTCAGGTATTTATCAAAGAGGGAAAAAAATAAAGAACCAAAACAATTAAATTAATTCTTTAATTGTACTTCTTAGTTCTTACCATAATTTTTTAGTGAGAATATTCGACAAAAGACTTGCACTTTATTAATTAGTCGCTCCTTTTTGTTTTATGTTATACCATACGATATTACCTTTTTGCTGAGCAACTGTATTATGACTTTACTTTTCTGTTAGAAATAGCAAAATGAAAAATTAACCTATTCGAATGCATTTGTCAAATGCTAATAAGTTTTAGTGTATCTTTAACTGTATTGTCTAACTTACAGTATACAACAATACACATATCAGATAGAAGATGACTATAAGGAGATTAAGAATAAACACTTCAATTAATTTTAAATCTAATTAAGATCTAAAAGATGTCAAGAATAACATCTGAGCATTTAGCTCATTGATGAGTACATGATCCCCTGCCTAAGAAAAAAGTTTGATCCCCTTTCCCCTAATTAAAAAAGAATTGTGAAGAATGTTGCTTGGTTCTTCAAACAAAAGCCCTCACTTCCATTTAACGACCTAATAATTAAGCAAATTATTTATTAATGCTTATATACTTTTGGCACCAATCATGCAGCTTTGAAAACTTAATTATTAGGTTGTTATATGATAATTTTCAGCTCTAGTACATGCATTTAATTTTCCTTTATCTCATATAGCATGAACATTTTTTTTATACAGAAGAAAGAAAATTCGAATTTAATTTTTTAAGCAAAAGATACGTATACTAACTATTAAATTAAATGTTTGGAAACAAATTTTAAATCTTTTAAATTCTTGCATTAGTTATGTGATTTGGAAGTCTCCCAAAAGTATGTTATATCGATATTATCTTTCTCATGGTAGATGCTATAAGGCTATTAGAGGTGATATTAAGTCTGAAAATTTTAACTAAGATTTTTTAAATGAATAAATTATAATAGAAGCACTACTTTTTCATCTAATGTAGATATTAGGGGATTTGAAAAATACAACAATATTAGCAAGAACCTCAAGGAGGTTGAGCAAAAATAAAAGCTACGCTAAAACATGGAGATATCACACGTCCAAATTGCTTATCAAAGGCTAACCTGTTGGGGTAGGCCCATGAAAGCTTTGTCAGGGTCTTTTTTTTTTTTTATGAACACACTAGGTTATTGTTGAAAATTAAAGATGATACCTTTGCAGTAATTTATCATTTATTTCAGCGTATCTGATTGCATTAATTTACCATTTATTACTTTTCATTCTTTATTTTTACGTAAAAACATTTCATCCATTGTTAGGCATTAGCACCTGTTGTAATAATGCTCAATAACACCTAAGCCTTTCACAAAATTAATAAGGTACAATACACAACATATACTAGTAGGAAATAGTGGCAAATGAAATAATTTAGGCTCTTACATCCATATTACCTACTTCAGATTAGTGTCATATTCACAAATTGTAGCAAAAATTATGAAGTGCCATGACTGAATTCGAATACTGATGTTTTGTTCATTTTATCAGCATGAAATCTGTTATTGAACGCTACAACAAGCTAAAAGAAGAACATCATCAATTGATGAATCCTGCTTCAGAAGTCAAGGTAATTTGATCCATCAATTGCTCCAATTTACTTCATATATCTTACTGTATTGCGGGTTGCAGTGTGCATATATTCATCATGTCAACTTTTGGTTGCTTTCTCTTAGGCATGCGTTACGAATTTTACCAAAGTATTCTTGAATATAATGGAGTAATTGGCTAACAGCTTGTGAGTTTAGCTTGTTTAAGCTTTGATTGGTTTAGTGATAGAGTTAAGAAAGGGGAAAAAACCTTACCATAGTTATTGAAGGAATGAGTATCATCAAACCAGGCAATGCAGCATAGAAGACATGTACGATTAACACTCCCTAATCCCTATGAACGATGTACACATCCATAATTCAATTTTTAAAAATATCTATATATATCAATAATTTCACATCAATAAAAAATGAAAAAATAAATCTTAAATTTACGAAACTCATCCTTCATTAATAAACATGTTTTTTGAGTTTAAAGTATAACCTCGAGACAAATGATATTAGACCTTAACACTTCACTAACGTAAAACTCCTCATAAGAGATACCAAAATCGAGATAAACTCTAACTAAAGTGAGTCTTTCCTCTACATATAAAAACAAATACAAAGAAAAAAGTTGCATAAATCTCATATAAGTAAGAAAAGAAATGAATTTTGAACATATAAATAAAGACTTTTATCTTCCTAATAGACATACCTTTTAAATTAAAAACATAAATCCTAGGATACACACGACTTTTGTCTCATTGCACCGTTCAACTTCACTTCTTGGTTTACCCAATATTTTTGCATGTCTCATTATGCTTGGATTTCTCAGTCATTAGCCATCACTGAGGTTTTTTCAATTTTTTCTAGCTGAATTTTTCATTATACTTTGAGCATAACAACAGTTGAGGTGGCGAAGTAGCAAATTACTGTCTTGGTAAAAGGTCTAATAAACATCAGCGTACACGAGAAAGATGAAGTGTTTTTTATCTTAGTAGCAGTACGGTTGATCAGTGAGATCATCTACATGGTTTTTAGATTTTATGGCTCCAAAGAAACCTTCTAACATTGTGACTCCATGCCTCAAAGTCAAAGGCATTTTCCTCACCCTAGGGAGGTCTCAACTTTCTTAGTAAAATAGCAATAGGTACATGGAAAACTACAAAACGTAGGCATAAATTGGATGTATCACCCAACAAAACAGTGAAACCATGGCCTTGTGATGCTGACATTCATATTCAGCATTCTTTCCAAAGGAGGACCATCGAAGAAAAGAAAGAAAAAGAGAAGAAACAAACCTGGATTACCTTGTTATCATCAAGTGAAGCATGGAAGGGAAGACAAAGACCATTGGATGGAAAGTCATGCCGCCAGATAATAGGAAGTCCATTATCTTTCAATCTTCAATAGTCATTTAAGGACCTCAGCTTCTCATTTTCCACAAAATATCATTAAGACATAGATGCTGCCCCACAAAGACAAGGAAAAATCCCTATCCTCTAGTGCATAGCATAAAAATCTGCTTGCAACAAAGTAAGGCCTAGAGCTAATGCCTTTCTGTTTGCATCTGCAGAATAAGGAACAGATGATGTAAGTAGCAAGTTATGTAACATAAATCCACCAAAAGTTAATTTGTTTCAATTGATCTATCAGGTGTATAGAATATTGCAACTTAAGCTTTCCTATTTGAGGGCTTTGGAATATCACTCAACTATCATTTGATAAACTGTAAAGCAAGAATTACATCCTTGATGCTGGAAATTGGTTTAAAGAGTATAGGTCAACATATCAAAATAGAACAGGTCAGACGAAGCAAAGAGATTTATAAGTATACATAACTGATTTTGCCTATGCATACCAAGTTTATAGCAAGATGTATTACAAAAATAGCACACAGGGCTACCGTTACTTCTCATGGAACACAAAGCATTGTTCCTAGCATGTGCGCCCAAAGGTACATGAATGGAACATTGTAAGGTGTGTATAGAAGCCAGTCATAATGCTGAGGAAAAATTCTAGTGCCTATAGCAAGCCAGATGAGATAGAGGAGAAATGATGCCACAAAAATGTTTCAAACTTCAGCTACATCTCGGATATCAGCTTAAGAATGGAGCTTCTTGCACTTCTAAACGAAAAAAATGTCTGAGGAAAACTGCAGCATAATGGAAAATGAAAACCATCCGAGTATATGAGTATATCCTTTAGTATAACCATCAATATAGAAAACCATCCCAGTATTTCTTCCTCAGTCAAAGGTAACTTCAAAGATCTTAGAAACCATCATGACATTTAGAAGCTTGACAAGACTTATCACTAGAACCCTCTCAGTGTCTCCAAATTAGTACATTGGTGGTGCCTCAAGTCAACTCTAAAATGAATTTCCGCTGCATCATCATGATTTTCCACCAAATAGCATGATGAGGAACCAGAACTCTTTCCACAAGTAGAGGAGCAACTACTTGATGAAATTTTAGCAACATTATGCTAATAGAAGGCATCCATACTTGAATCTTCCAGACAGCTGTAGCATATCAATCTTTATTAATGTCGAACGTAAAAATTACAGCAACCACCTAAGGGATGCCTCAAAATATTTGGAAGGGATGCAAGATATTGAGCTATTCTATCAAACCATCCTTGATGATATTGGTAGAATTTAGGATCTTCAAGAAAATCATACTCACTGTTTAAATTGCACAGAGTGTCCTTTGCCCCACTGAGATCCTATACTGTTAAATACTCTCTGAAGTACCATTACAAGTCAAATATCATAACCTCCCTATAGAGTACCCAGAGTCACTTACAAATGTTTTTCCCCCACGTCTGCAGGTTCTGTTCAACAGACTCCAAAGCTAGAACTTCTAGCCAACTAGTGTCGTTCCTATGTGTAAGCTGCCACCCTCTGCTCTAAATCTAAAGCAACATCCTACAATAAGTTCAGCAAAATCCACTACTTCTTACCTCTAGTATGTCAGTACACTACTCCAAGAGGCAATCTTAAAGTTTCCTTGCTTCGCATTACTGGATCAAGTATCTCTTTTTAGTCTAAAGTCAGATTCATGAAGGCATAAACAACTTCAGAGCATGCTTTTTCAGATTAACAAGGCTATCTACTCAACTGCTTTAACATGCACTTAGTACATTGGTGGTTGTTTTTCTGAAATAGCTTATAATCATTTTTCATGAGACATACCTTGCAATCAATTGGCATTACCCTGTATCATGATATTGTTAGGGCCGTCCAAGATATAGACATATAGGAAGATAAAACACTTAGCATGAAAATATCATTATTCTTTCAAACGTCCTCCGTACAAAAGGTTAGCAAGCAAATATGGGCATTGTCACAGTAAATTCGATATTAAATAGATGGTGCAGTCTACAACAAAGTCTTAACAAATTTCTTCTACCTGCAGAGCAAGTGCTCTCAGTGTTGCAGAAGAAATATAGTATTCACCAGCAGGCTTTGGGTAGTAAGTGGAAAAATCCGTCCAAGCCAAAATCTAATCTTGATTTCTGACCCATTTACTTGTGAGTGGTGAATTTTTTACCTGCTCTCTAGCATAAAAGGTTCATAAATGCCAATATTCACATTCAAGTACAAATCAAAGAGAAAACTTATTGCTACTTTTCAAAAAAAAAAAAAGAATGAGAGAACTTGATGTGCATGAGGGCCGAATAGCAGACAAATGAGAGAAAAGTGGCATCAATATGAAAATGCCAAAAAAAATGCCCACATGGTACTTGGACCTACCAATAATATGAAAACTCCAAAATTTAAACACCAATATCATAAACATAAAAACACAAATAAGTTGCAATAATATATAAAGACTGATCATACTTCCATATCTCCAAAATGTTAGAAAATAACATTTTTTTTCTGCTCTTCCTTAGAATGCACTAAGTTTTTTTTTTTTTTTTATAATTGGGGGAGGGGGGATTCGAATCCTGCTCTTTAGGCAGGGAATCATGCACCAACCAATGAGCCAAATGCTCGGGTGCCTTAGAATGCACTAAGTTTGACCACACTATAAGCATAAAAACTAGAATGGGGTAACAGTGACTTCAATGACATACAAGGACAAATAACTTTTTACCCTACTCAGAAATATATTCTCCCAACAAACATAAGATGTCTCCAATAAGCTATCCATAACCATTTATCACTCTCAGCAAATCCAAGTCCCCTTCCATCTCCCCCAAACAAAAGCATTATGAAATTAAAAAACTAAATTATTTACAATAGCCAATCTATTAGCCAGCACATGCTGACAACCTTTATAACCTCTTTTTAACATAAATGGATAAACGGTAAAAGCATTACCAAAAATGATAAGTCACCTAAGGCATGGCCGAGGCACCCTTACCTACAAAGGTCACAATGCTAGGAAATACATGAATGGGCAAACTTACCAATAATATGCCTTTCTTTATAGGCTCACTGCATGGTTATGAGCACTCCTCATAGAGGCAAAGCCATAGCCTAAACCCAACCTCACAAGGACACCATGTAATAACACTTATGGCTCAGATGATGACTACAAGTCTTTTACCCTCTAACAAGCACAATCTTAAGCTGATGATGACCTTTAGACCACCAAATCCATTTCAAAGTAAGTTTTCTTACGATAACCACCACACTTCAACAGTTAGCCAAATACATAACTTATCCCAATGACAGTAATTATCAGTCTAGACTCTTAAATCTCAAAAAGCATGCACTTCACTCAAAAGAAAATCTTAATGTGCTAAAACTTCTCTTAAAATCACTACATCAACAGAAATATTCACTACATCTAATTGCTGTTTTAAGAAACCAATGAATAAGAGGAGATCATAAATCTCTGCTTTGAATTACTTACCCAAAAAAATATCTCTTCTTTAAATTCCAACAAAAAACAAGATACAACAAAAGGTAACTTGAGATATAAGAGATAGCATTAAGACAACACAGTTATATAGCAAATTCTTCATTTTCTTTTTCAATGACAATTATGTAGAAATATCTATAATGTAGAATGCTGGCACAACAAAAACAAACATAATCTTAGCACGAAGTACAAGAACAATTAGTTTGGAAGAAAGAAAGAGGAGGAAAAGGAGGTAAAATGAAAAGATGGAGGGAGAGTTTATTTTCCTTCATTTGGTAGGAGGGTAATGGTAGGTAGGGCAGAAAATGAGTGGATTTACACCTTTTCTGTTCTCTCAAAATCCAGTCCTTGCACGTGAAAGGAAACCACTCATTCAACAAAAATCAGAATTTCATTCACAATTTACCCTTGACATTTTTCTTTCCGTTTTCTATCTCTTTATCAAACAGGAGGAAGGAAAAACAAATTGCTTTTCTTTCCTTTCCTTCCCTCTTCCATTCCTTAATTTTCTCCATTCCCTCTATCTTCCTTCCTATCAAACACAGTGTTAAAGAGAGCATAACAGATTAAAATCCTTACCTGTTTAAGAAGTTTTGAAAGTGTACACCTTGTCTATGCATTCAAGTTAGTCAATGTTCAAATCAATTCATCTTATTATCATCAAAGGGGAATCTAGCTCAAACTTGAGACCAAGCCGTGAGTTCTTTTAACAAAGTATGTAAAAAATCAAATGCTTGATTAAGCTTGCAACTAGCTTCAGTTGAGAATTAGACCACTTACATTCACTCCAATTGCATACTTTACTTGAATATAACAACAAAATCAGTTGAGTCTGAGTAACTAAATAAAGTTCAAGTTACTCACAAATAGTTATATTTAGACTCTACGTGTAACATTGTCATTGAACAGAAACAAATCTCCTAACTTCTTTGACATGTACTTCAATTTTTACATCTCTTATGAAATTATTTTACAATAAAATACTTACATTCGAGAATATGACTTTCTAATTTAATATTTGACTTTGTACTTGATAGTTTTGGCAGAGGGAGGCAGCAAGCTTGAGGCAACAACTACAATACTTGCAAGACTACCACAGGTACTCAAAACCTCCATTAATACATCACCAAAATGCCCTTAAAATCTCTTAGCTTAAAAATTTAGAGTAAGAAGTTAGCCACTTTTGTAGACTCTATGATACTCTTTATCTTTGTAAATTTTGCTAATAAGTGCATAAATCATGCTCCAACTTCAAATTTTTTGGTGAGCATTAACTGCAATGTTTTCAGAACTAGTAGCTTCTTCTAATGAAGTTTCAATGGTACTACTGGTTACCTTTCTTTAATGTTACAAGTCAATGTCATAACAGCACTCTTTACAGTAAGGCACAGGATGCACCTCATAACTTCAACACTATTAAAAAGACAAATCCTTTTCAAGATCATAACCTTAGTATGCTTGGTTAACGTTACGTCCTTTTACAGATTTGACTAACCAATGTGTTCTGACTTCTGATTACGTAACGATATGTTTTACGAGTTATGTTTTCAACCAGCAAGTTGAGCTTTTCAACAACTAATTCCGATTTATTAAAAATCTCGTCCTAAACAAGTACATAAAAATCACCATATTTTGCACACCTATAACATTTTCTTCATGATTGTAAACCATCATATGAAAAGCTCAAGCATCTTCTGTACTTGTTTCTAGCACAATAAGAAAAGCACCAACTTACACACTGCACTTAGGAAAACTCAAGCCTGGTTGCCCAATCCCAAATTTGTCTCCCATCTTCATCAATTGCCAATGGATCTGATCTGTTGCAGCACTGTTGCCAAATTCTACATCCTAAGATAATGATCTCATGTATTATTTTAAAACAAACCAAACAGTAATTTTCAAGGACTAGATAGCATAAAACACAAAATCAACAGCAACTGTATCTACTATATGACATACATACATGATATTAAAAATGGTATCACTTAAAAAACACTCTTATTAACAAAGTTCTTGATAGGACACTCTTGATGGTAGATAAGAACCTTTAAAACATGACATATGGGATTTTCCATTCCATAAGATAAACAAATGCTCATGTAACATTCCACTGTGATGTGCTGCAGGAAATTGATGGGAGAAGAACTATCCGGTTTAAGTGTCAAAGATCTACAGAACCTGGAAAACCAACTTGAAATGAGTTTGAAAGGTGTCCGCATGAAAAAGGTATGACAACTTCAGAATTGGATGAAATTTTCACCTATAACATTCAAGACCAAATGATAATATTTAATGCAGTTGCTCCTCTGTTATTTTTCCACGCAGGACCAAATTCTAACAGACGAAATCAAAGAGCTAAACCACAAGGTTTCTTGGAAGTTTTTGCTGCATTTTTTTTTTTCAGATTTTCATATATTTTCTTGTTGAGCAACTTTCATTTGTTGAATTGCAGGGACACCTCATTCATCAGGAGAATCTAGAACTGTATAAGAAGGTAGACCTCATCCGCCAAGAAAATACTGAACTTCAAAAGAAGGTACTGGCCCAGATAATTTGATAATTGCTAAGAATATCTCATACTCACCTATGACTCACGCTTCCTTAAAAACTCTTTTCCTTGGTCCTCATGAAAGTAATAGCACCAAAGTCTGACAAACCTAATACCAATAGGCCAAAAGGCCTGTGAATAATCTTGGAATTTAAGCAAATGAAGAATTTTCTAATTGATACTTCTAAAGAGTGCAATTTTGGGTCTCAGGTTTATGAAACAAGGGAAGCAAATGAAGCTAGCAGAAGCTCACACCCAAATTATACTTTGAACAGTGGATATGATTTGCACGCACCTGTTTGTCTCCAGTTAAGCCAGCCCCAACCTCCTAAGAATGATACACCAACAAAATCAATGAAGTTGGGGTAATTCTTCCACTCAATACTGTTTTAAAAAATACAGCATACAGAACAAGTAAGAAACCAAATTATTTCAATATCAATCCTATAAATAACTTCTCAAATTTGAAACAGATTACAGCTGCATTAGCAAACTGGACTGACAACTGTGGATGGACATCATCAGTACCCTATCAACAACTAGCCCACAGTTAAAAACTAAACCTTCTATCAGTGAGATTTCATATTCCACTTACTAGATAGTATATTAAGCATGAAGAAAAGAATTTCATATGAAATGTTTATCGAAACAAACTGTAGAATTGCTGTAAAATGAACAGAGAAACAAGTTATCTGGTGTAAATTTACGCAATAATTAGAGTGCACTATTTGTGTCTGATGTTACTCAGCTCCTCGTGCAATTGTGTTCAACCAAATAGATATACTAACTGCAAATTGCAATTGTACTACTTCTTGTGTTATGCAATAAAAAATTCTCAGATTGGTTTTACTTTCTTCTGATAGCTGCCCATCCTTGATGAAAAGAAAAAACTTAAAAATGAAACGAAAGGGGGGAGGGGGGGTGCAGGGGGAATCAAATTAACAGTTAATTTAATACACTATTAGTAGGGAACTAACAGGATAACATGCAACATCATTTCACAGTAAGAAATGATTTGCCTGATTCACAGTATTAAAAATGTGCTTTAGTAACTCATTTAGGCAGGCCAAAAATGTTCTAAGCACACTACCATGCAAGGATAGTCACCATTTCAGTAGGATACACCTCACGGCTCAGTACCTTCACTTTTTTCAGTTCTCTGGGTAAAGGGTATATAATTTAGTCTGCATCTGTGATTGAATTGACTATATTGGAGAAAATCAACAACTTAAAATCAAATAATTCATACTGATTATTGCCATGACAAAGGGTGATACTATAACATAGGATGTGAAAAAGATTGTAGTCAACTGCAGGCATTCATGCATACATCAAATATAGATAAGATAACAGAATATAATTAGAACCTCTTCATAGAATTCAGCAGCAGTATAAACACCGTAGCGGACCTGGGAGGCCGGGAAGAAAGTTCTAACCATACAGCAAGCGATATCCTAAGAAAAATAAGAAAAAGATCTAGAAGAAATGTGGATATTCATAAAATTTGAAACACACTCCATACGCATGATTAGAATAGCTAATTCCAAGCAGCCAGGTAAAGGACAGTTCTCATGCTCGGTGCAGAGGGAGCCGCTGGTAGCTGCACAGAGAAAAGACAGAAGTCTCAGATCTAAAAAACTTTCAATATTTTTTAAAGGTATCAGGATTCTTCTACTGAATCCAATACCTGTTAGGAAAACAGGCATACAGTTATAAATGCCAGAAGTGGCATGCTTGGGAGGCGGGAAGTCCGGAAAGTACCCCTTCAGAGCTATGAATCAGGTAAGTAATATTTTCTTCAATAATCTTAGGCTGCACATTGCATCTGACTAACAAATCACATGGATTTATTGCAGCACTAAACATGAAATTTTGGCTTGCCCTCCCAGATGAGAAAATTAAAGTAATACTTATGTCCAATTATCCATTAAATGCACGAGGATAAGATCCGCCAGGTACAAATCAGTCACAGGACAACTTCCAACAAGGTAAGGCACAAGCTTGAAGAAAATATACATGTTATTTTCCTTAAATTAATATGCAGATAAATATTGTGCTCAACAGATGCTCAACAATCACAAGTTAGTCAACTGCTAACTGCAGGCAAACTGTACCCCTCTTTCAACAA
This sequence comes from Theobroma cacao, assembly GCF_000208745.1. Classification (NCBI taxonomy): domain Eukaryota; kingdom Viridiplantae; phylum Streptophyta; class Magnoliopsida; order Malvales; family Malvaceae; genus Theobroma; species Theobroma cacao. The sequence goes on along the minus strand of NC_030851.1, from coordinate 6,363,819 downwards.
TATCTGGAGACAAGTACGAAAAGGGATTTAAAGTTTATGAATCTAGGTAATTTTCCAACTCCCAAGTGAAATGACATAATTAAGTAACTCTTTAAACTTAAAACAAACATAAATTTTTCAATGACAGTTAGAAAGTTTAAACTCTTTGACCTGTTGAAACCGAAGGGGTATTAAAGTCTTCTGAAACAAAAGGAAAGAAGAAAACAATAATAAGTATCTTTAGAGACATGTACTCAAGTGCAGAAGCACATGTATAAAACATGAAGATATTTTGGCTTGTAGGATCTCACAAGATCCCAATTGAGGTTTTGAAGGCATTGAGGTGATGCAGGCATGTCTTAGCTAACTAGTTTGTCCTACATTTTAAGGACCTAAAGATAATTAATAAATGGAAGAGAAGCTCTCTGCTACCCATCAACAAAAACTAATTTTCTATCTAATGCCACAGAAACCAAGTCATCCATAGGCTTATAGGTCAAGCCACAAATCATTAAGACAGTAATTAAGCACAAAGCATTATTTTGCAGATTAATATCAAAAACAACTTTGTTCGCACGAAAAGAAACCCGTTATGAAAACAAAGTTTCTGTTATTTGAAATAATTGTAAAAAATATAGACAAAGAACAAGGTTATGTACAGGTGAACCATTAAACCTATATAAGCTTACACTAATAGGTAAGGACCAACCAATTAGTTTATACTGTAACTCACGGCCCACACAAAAGCCCAAGGCACAAGGTAAAACCTAATTTCAAGAATTAAGGATCCTATGCACAAGAACATTCAAACGAACAGGCTATATGCTACCACAACAAAAGACCACAAAATCTAAAAGTGTGCTTGACTTCAATTAGAAGATAGTAGTTCACGTAAAACAATTGCAACGACAATATATGTTTCAATTCCATAAACTAAGAACCATTGAACCAAAAGTTTAAACTGATATGCCAGGACCAAACAATTGGCTTTGATGCTCCGTTAAGGCACGTTCTCCTCTCCTCTCCTCTCCAAATGAGCAGTCACATCAAATGCCACATGGCAATCATTAAAACTTATTTTAAAATAAATATGAAAAACAAAAATTACAAATATAAACTTCTAGAGTAATCAGTGGTTCTATGGAATATGAAAAGTACGCCTCTAAAATGAAGTAAACAATTCGCAACTAAAATAGTATACTTCCACAATGATTTCACTATATTTATGTTTTAACTAAAAGAGTCATTAGATGTTTGACTTCAACTGAATTAATATCCAATGAAAATAACTAAAAACCTAAATCTACCACACACTCAAATTTTTAAAGGTGTAACCTTCTCAATTCGCATGGTCTTTTACAAGGTTTAGCTTTGGACTTCCACAACAGGTTTGCTCTATGTAACTGACTATACCTCTGAGTTAGCTTTTAGCTCCACCTATCAACTCAAAAACCTTTATCTGTGCCATATACAGATAACTAAAACTACAACCGAAGATTCAAGCCCCAATCTCCCACCAGCAATAAAAGAACAAGTAAAGCTTGATTTGAGATGAACCTTAATTACTTGCCATGCCACCACCATTACAACTGCCCCCTTTAGCCAGATAGTGGCCCAAAACTACTGCATTTCATTGGCCCAGGGACTAGCTCACACAAACATTGAAGTACAAAAAAATAACTATACTGCTACAAGTTTTCACCATTCTATTTAAAAACCTTCATATTCTTAAATTTTAAGTGATAACCATGTGGCTTTACTTAGCTTAGAAAGCTGTAAAAGGGATGTACAGGTAATCACAGGTTAGGACCTTAAGTTAGTAATGGTAAACAATCTATTCAAGGCCCTTGTAAGGTCTATATGGAGAATTTCACCCAAAATTTTCAGAATAGGGTGTTCTTTTTGGTCTATTAATCTAAAGTCCTGAAGTACCTTACCTTAATCACTTTCTTTGGTATCTTTCTATTGATTTTTGTTGAAGCTGCTTCTTGACATGAATTGAATTCAGTCCAAAGACGCAGCACAGCAAGACTTTTGAATAAATCCAAACAACCAAGCACTTAATATTTCCGAGTACATCATGATGCATTTAATTGCGTAATGAGTTAAAGGGAGCCATAGTTGATTAAATCTTATTTTAGAGAAAGAATCTAATCCATTAGGACCTAATGTGATGCCAAACATTTTAAAAATATATATTCAAATTCTAATAGCGTTTGATCTAGTTTTCTTTAAGTGATTAAAGTAGACAAATAACGATTCACATTTGAGTAAAGATTCTAAAAATTCTGTCTTATCTAACAATTAAGTTACTTTTGAAACAGAAACAGAGAGCATTACTCAAAAAAAATAAACAGGATGAAGAAAATTTATGCTGTAAATATCCATTAAATTATCATAACTTAGGGAAAAAAATGTACTCTTTCTATTTACTACAAAACCTTAATAACCCTAGAACAATCCACGTAATGTTGCAAGGACTCTTTATTTCCAGAGCACTCCTGTACCAGACACCTCAAAGATTACATAGGTATCCGGTGTGACCCTCCAAATATAAGGAAAAATTAAGAAGATTGAATGTATTTGTCTCCGAAAAAAACCTAATCTGACAATTGCACACCAATTGCAAATAATGTAGACCTATATAGTTGCTAACAGACATGCCAATAGAGAAGCGAGAAAATTTTATTGACCACCAAAATTGGGCTCATGCTTCAATCAAGGTTAAGGAATTTATTTGAGTGCTACTCTTACAGTTAGAATACTTCACCTATTAACCCAAAAGGAATATCGAAGGAAAAAAGATTAATGACCAGTTACTGAATTCAAATATCACAACAACAATAAAATTTTAACATATCACTCTAATGGCATAACTTAGAGTTAATTAATCAAACTATTTTAATGTTCCCCTAAAATATTAACATACCAAAAGAAAAAACCAATAAATACAAATCTGTTACCCCCTTCACCTGGATGCAATATCACTATGGTATTAAAACCATAACTCACCATCAACTATTACTTAATCCAAACAAGAAAAAGAAAAAGACTGGATAAATTTTCCTTAGAAATGAAATTTAATGAGTAGCAATGACAACGATAATACCCTATTTTTGTAACTTTAAAGATGGGACACCTATTCAGAACAATTCAAGTAAAAAGTTTTATTAAGCAATATTTACACATTAATATAGGCTAGAGATTCAATTAATCATTACAAAGATTGACGATGCAAATAACAGCATTCCAAAAACTCAATCAAAATGAGATTCCATTCCAATATCACAGACAAACAACGACCTAAACTCAGTTAGCAACCTTGTAGCACAAAGAGACAATTCATAATCCAGCAACTTTAATTTTACCTCCATTAAGCTCATGCAAAAGCAAATCAATGAAGAAGACAGTACAGACTAACAAGAAGAATCCAGACAGCATGTCTTATAGACAGGAATTCGTTTTCTTGCTTACTTTCTTCAATTGCAAACATAATGAATATCATTACTCCCTTTTTCTTTTTCGAAATCCAAAGGTATTCTCAAAGAAATTCCAACTCATTTTCATCATATTAACACTAACTCTTGACAATTTAACAATATAATAAGGGCACTCGTACTCGAAAATACTCAGTCTTCACTTCTCAGTCATTGATCACGTCTATAATAACTCACACAATTAAAACCATGTGTTTTTCATAGAGCAAAGCCCTAATTCACAGCGAGATTCTAACAGCTAAGGCCAACGGCCACAAATATCAAATATTTGTCATCCCTTAGAAAGCATCAGTAATTTCAAAATCAAGAAAACAAAAAAAAATAAACCATTTATTGATGATTTTTAGTTTCTTGCGTGCAATTTTAGTAGCTGTAAAAACGCGTAGTAGAGCGTAGGTAGTAGTAGCAAGTAGGCTTTCCAGATTCCAATATAAGGATTAAATAGGAAAGGAACAAAAACATTAGAAAAGGTAGGAAACAGAAAAACATAAGATTTCAATAATAATAAATTCACTAATTCAACAAGATAACGTCAAGAAAACATGTGAAACTCGTAACACTATGAAAAGAAGAAATCAAACAACATAAACGATCATATATAAAGTTGATATACGTGAACTTGTATATTTAAAAGAAAAAACAAAGAAAGACGTATGATAACAAGAGCTTATACTTACAAATAATTAAGTACGACGAAACTCAAATGCATATTAAGCACTTTCTCGAAGAAACTTTTGAAGGCATTGACCTAACCGAACCTTGAAACATTAAACAGTATATGAAGAAACAAAAGATTTAAAGAACAAAGGAGAAAGTGGAAAAAATAAATTTAAGGGAATCAAAACAAAAAATATGCCCTTAACAAAGTCATAATTAACCCGCACCGATCGCCATGAAAGTGCTCGAAGAAAGCCTTAATAAGGATGGAAACTGTACGAAAAGGAAATCAAAGTGAAGAGGAAAGGAGGGAGAAAACAGTTATAGAAAAGGGAAAAGGAGAACTGGAGGCAGATCTATGTTGTTTTTGTTCCTGGAACCAAAAATGAAAGGTACTGTCACTCCTGTATTATCAAAATCATCGTAATGTAGAGAGAGAAGAAAATATCTGCGCCAACAGATATGAATCCCTGTTTAAATAAGGAAACGCCTGTAGATTCTCTACAAACAGGATTACGTGAAGGATGTGTACTTGGACAGCTGTCGTTTCTTTAATCGCCTGAGTTATGTGACATGTAAGACCGCGTTGACTCCTTGCTGTATTATTATTTTTTTTTTTGCTTTTTCCGCTCTTCTATTTTTAGAGGTTGGGGCATTTTATACGGGTGCGGAGCGAAGACGGTGATCCTAATTCCTAATCAATGTCACTAAACATGTAAACTTTTTTTTAATTGATTTTATTTTTTGTATTTTTATTTTAACTAATAATTTTGCTGATATTACGAAAATTACAAAACAGGAAGAAGTGTATTTTGTTTTTTAATTGTATTTCCTTTTTGACATAATATTTAAATAAATTTTTAAATTATTTAAAAAATTTTGAATAGGTCTTTATATTTTTATTACATTCAATTAATTTTTAATATTTTTATTTTAAATCAAATAAATTTTTATATTTTTGTTTTGAGTTAAATAAGGCTTTTGTAATTAATGATTAATTTAATAAAAATATTATTTATTATTCTATACCACATGATATTTTAACATATCATAAGTAATGATGATTTGGTATGCTAACATATCATAATCGATCATATCGTAATATATTAATTTAATATGATAATATGATCATATGATATATTTTACTTTTCACATTAATATCATGTCAATATAAAATAACAAATGACATATTGACTAATGATAATTACTTAATCATTAATCATAAAAATTTATTTGATTTAAAATAAAAATATAAGAATTTAATTAAACGTAATAAAAAAATTTTAATTTTTTAAAAAATTTAAAAAAATTTTAAACATTATGCTTTTATTTCGTTCTTCAAACCCATTCCTTTTACATTAGCATTCTTTTACATTAAAAAAAAAGTTAACTATATCTACATTAGTTTAACTATCTCCAATGCTAACAACTCCATATAAGATTACTTTAATATAAGCACTACAAAGTTAAATATAATTAATTAAAAGTTAAGTATTATTTAAATTTGTTTGTATTATTGAAATTTAACAATTAATTGATAAAAAATTAATTTAATCATATAAAACATTTATTGCAATTTTATTTTAATATTCGTTTACATATAAACAAACCCTATCTTTTGGATTCATATGATTTAACAATTGGTTAATCAATATATTTATTGAAATTACAACCAAATGAAAATCCAGTACTCTATCATTATAATAATCAATTATAATATATAAAATTATGTAATATATTTTAAGCGGATAAGAGAAATAATTAACAAAATATAGTTTGCATAAAGCGGGTATCAATTAATTATAAACATTGTCTCCAAAAAGACAACATTATGATTAGGACTCAAAACTTTAACTTATAGCTTCTAAATTCAAATCGCAAAATGAGATCTACAAGATGAGAAAGTGTTACAGCTTATTGTAACCCAATATTACATGTATTCATTACTTAATTATTTAATTTATGAAAAAATTATAACTTATATGTAACATGATATATTTTCAATTCATTTTTTTCTTTTTATTCATTTTTATAAACAAATAACAAATAACAAAAGTACAAGTAAATGGAGTTTGAATCTTTCAATTATAATATTATGATTATAAAAATTGAAAAAGTTTAAGGAGCGGATTCGAAACAAATCACATATGATGTAAGAGCAATTGATGTTAACTATTATCTAAGAATCTAAAAGTACTTAATTGAGGAGATAAAAATAAAATATGAATTGGATCTATTATACATGATTTAAAAGGTTTTAAAATTTTATGGTATTTAAGTAAAGAAATATTTAATCAAAAAGGTAATTCTATAAGAAAAAAATTGCTTCCAATGTTACTGTAATAAAAATAAATAAAAAAGCCTAGTGACTCAAATTAAACCTAAAAAAGAAGTTAATTTAAAAGTATTAAACACGTGGTAATTATACAAGTGAGAAAGTAAGGATGGTCGTTGTAACGGGGGGTGAATAAAAGTAGAGAGTAGTGAGAAAAGGGCGCATGGTGGGGGCAAGGAAGCTGCACTTTTTACATGTAACGATGTCTTTAAAGTGAAGTTTGAGACTTTATGGGAGTTGTTTTGTGTATATTAAAGGAAACAGCCAACTCCATCGGCTTAGCTCTGCACTCTGCGGTCTGTGTTACTCCATTAGCCCGCCACACAGTCTCGGATTCATTCGATTAACCTAACTCATCTCCCGAGAAAGTGTTAAAACGAAACACTAGAAACTGGAACTGCGATAGGAAAAAGAATAAACAGCTTGCGACTTGCTGTCTATGTCGGCGAAAAAAACCAATTTTATTTATTAAAAGCTTTAAAATTTAAAAAACACATATCAAAATAGTGAAAATATGTATGAATCAAAGAAATTTAATGCGTTTTATCCCAATAATTTGAGTTATTATATTTTTTATTTTTTTATCATTTATTTATTTAAATAAATATAATTACAGAAAAATCAAAGAAGAATTTGCAGTATTACCTTGTTAATTTTTGTTTATATTGGGTCTTTTTCTTATTCATAATACAATTATATTTGAAAGTAAATATAATTTGACCGTTATTCATTTTGTATTAAATATGATTTTGTCTTTCGATAGCTGCTTTTACTATATGATTAAATAATTAGACCATAATAAGTTCACGTGAAAAGATACTAATATCAGCAAAAAAAAAAAACATTAGCCTTACTAATTACGTAACATTTAAGGTTAGGCAAGGAACATCCGTGTCGACAAAGCACGCGATCAAATAAAATTGAGCACTACTTCTATCCTATTCATGAAAAATTAATGTAACTACATCATAAACCTAGGAGGGGAATTGGCTTGTAAACTTTAAGATTCTTGTAATAAGTTGCCCATGGGTAGATACTACGTGGGTTTTGTTTCATCACAATTTTTATTTTATTTCACTTTGAAATTGTCCCTTAAATATTACTTATTAATAAAAAATAATTTAAATATAATAATTATTTAATTATGTATCACAAGTCAAAACTTAAATATAATCTTATACGGTATTAAGTAAGTCTATAAATTACAGATTTAAGTTCTCAACTTAAAAGATATACTTAATAAATAATAAAATATTCATATTTATATATAAAAAACACACCCCTATTACTACTTCTTTACGTAAAAGAGATGGAATCTTACATTAGTTCGAATTTACCAATATCCTTATATCTCTCATAGAAGCTTCATATTAACGAATATTTAGATCTGCTCCAATAACAAATGCCACGGATCAAAACTTAAACTCAATCTCATAATTCCAAATGCCCTTAAGTTTTGAAAATAAAACTTAAATAAATTTATAAGTTATCAATCCACGTTCTTAATTCAAAAAATATACCAGATAGATGATGAAAAATTTATATTTATATATCCAAAATCTATCTCATCTTTTATTGATGTAAGATCTGTAACATATATATATTTTACATACTTTTTTTTATTTTAAAAAATTATATCTTAAATAGGTAATTGAAAAAGAATATAAGTGATGCAATTTCAGCATTTCTTTCACTTTCTTTTCTCCTTTAAACCTATTCGTATACGAATGCACTGTAATAAAATGCAAATCGACGTATACATTAGTAAAAAGTAAAAAAAAAAAAAAAAAAAAACCCTACCTAAAGCAGAGAGGCTTGAAACTTTGACATAAACGTTGGGCCAAACAAGTTCTAACAATCTCTGAAATTGCTGTTGGTTCTGCGTGGCCAGAGTCATCCACATGGAAGGCAAACTGAGGACAATTTCAGGGACCCTGAAAAGAGAACAGTGCCTGAAATTGGTTAAGTGCATAGAACCATATAACGAAGAATTAAAATAGTTATCTAGACAGACAGAAGACAGTCGGAGTCTGGGAGATTTATATATAGGGAGTTTGACAGCAACTCAGAAACACAGCAACAGCTGCAACTTGACAAGTGGTTTGTTAAATTTTGTTTTCTTAGTGGAACTTGGGTCCTCTCTTGTCTCTATTGTAGTATTTTTTTAAGGGAATTTGGTTCTGTCAAATTAACCTTTTTGTGGGGGCATTGGGTAACAGCCCCTTCAGTTAAATTATAAGCCCACAATCATAAAACAAAGGGTTTTGCTGGGATTCAGAAACAGGCAATCCGCTTTGTTATTAATTTTACAGTTAGTTGGGCAAGCTGAACATTTATTATACTCCTATTTTTTAAAACTTGAAGAAGTGGATGGATGTTAGAGTTAGCGTTTATCCATTGCTCCCAAAATATTGGTGGGTTACTTGGTTTTTGATCTTGAAACCGGCGGCGGCGGGAATCGGGACAAGAAGCAACCAGCAAGCTGTCATCTGCAAGTAGTCATGTATCATTGCTCGACTCACGAGTGGCCTTCTGAGAGAATAAATTATAGTACATGTTTGGTTCGGGGAACCGTTATTCCATTTCCTAGTACGCTTGATTTACAAAATAATTATTTTAAAACATAATCATTAAAAAAATCAAAATAATTATTATCACTTTTTCTTGATAATAATTATTCTATACCTCACAGAATGAATTACAAAAATTTTAAATAAAAATTTCTTTAATTATTTTATGAACTTACTATTTTGTATATAGCAAAACTTAATTCTAGTATATAAAAACTTTCATTTTACTCTGTCTTTTCCTTTCTTATCTGCCTGTCTTTTTTCTCTCTAAATTATATCCCCTTTCGATGGATCTTTCAGTAGTTGTAATCCACCAACACTTCAATAGTTAGATTTGGTCATAAGAAACATCGATTGGTGTTCTAATAGTTAGATTTGGTCACAAAAAGTGCTCGACCAACACTCTATTGTGCTGGTCATATTTTTGATGATTGGTTGATGGAGAGGAAAGAAAAAAAGAAAGAGAAAAAAAAAAGATAAAATGTAATTAAAATAAAAAACTATATCGAGACATGTTTGATTGAGAGGAATAGAATAATCATTTTTCTCTTATTTTCATTTATGAGATAAAACTACATTTAGTTTAATTGAATGGCTATTTCGAAGAATAGTCATTTTAAGAGAAACTTAAATAACCATTACTAAGACCTCCCTTAAGAATAGATATTCCAAATTATTAAGAATAAAAAAAGAAATTTATTAGACAAATATAATATTTTACAATTTAAAAAATTACCTTATAAAAAATACTAAACTTGTTTTTTTTCTCTCTTCCTCATTTTTTATGTCTCTAAAGTGCAGAAGATACAAAAATTTTTACTTCATTTTCAAAAAAAAAGAAATGAAAATATTTAAATATTATTTAATATATTAATGTTATTTAACTATAATAAATATTATAAAAATATTATTTAATATTATTTTTTGAATATGTTAAATGTATTAAAGAATGTTATTTAGTATTATTTAAATTTAATGAAGAATATTTTATCTTTTAATATTAAATATTATTTAATTATAATAAAAGATTTAATTATCTTTTAATGCAAAAATATTATTAAATTATAATAAAAATATGTTTATATTTTGGTGAATATATTATTTAATTATAGTAAAAGTTATTTTGATTTTATTACTTAAAATATTTTTATCTTTTAATAAAATAAATTATTTAATTTTAATAAAGAGTATTTTCTTCTCATTATAGTATTTTTGTTTTTTAATTAAAAATTTTTAAATTTTAATAAAAGATATTTTTATCATTTACTCATTATTTTTAACTATTCTTAAAATTATTCATACCAACCAAATAATGAAATAAGTAATAATAGTAATTTCTATCCTATTCCATTTTATGAACAAATCTACATAATAGTTATTATTCTCCTATTCTATTATCTTGGAATGATTATTTTATTCTCATTTTATTCCTTCTAGTGAACCAAATATGCTGTTAAAGTTTAGTTATGAATTATTAATATTTTAAATAAAAAATAACATTTAAATATTTAAAATAAAAAGTTAATTAAATTAAAAATAAATAATCATATTAAAGTTTTAATTATAAAATTTTAATATTTTAATGGTTTAAAAAATGAAAACAGAGAAAAAAAAATAATCATGTTGAAGTTTTAATTGAAATTTATTAATATTTTAAATACATTATAAAAAAATTAAATAGTTTAAATTAAAAACCTTATATATATACATGAAAGGGAGCAAAAGACGTTTAAAACCATTTAGTTTGAAGTTTCACTAGTATTATTCTTTTACTCAATATTTGCTTAAAGACCCTTTAATAAAATGATCATCCAGTATCGTCCTTTTTTCACTCTATTTCTGTCGACAAACGCTGCTGAAAAACCAGCGTTTGATATTCAATGAATTCAATGGTATTATAATTATAATTATAATTAGCAAGCCAATGCAAATGGCTCTAGAAACTTAGAGCCGGTGCTATAACCCAAGAGAGAGTGTAAACATTTTTAATCTATATTTAATAAACATTTTACTGCCCTATTCCTATATGAAATTTAAATTGTCTTCATCCTAAAGTGTTTTAAATATTCAACAATCTTTCCTAACAAAGAATTCAAAAATTTGTAACCTATTACTTATCAAAATATAGATTAGATGCATCTTTATATTGGTTTATCTATGAATATAAATAAATTTAATTATTTATGAATTATTTGAATTTTACTCGATAAGTACTAGAATTTAATTTATTCAATATTAAGCTAAACTTAAATTATTCAAACATCCGAGCATTTCGCTCATTAGTTAGTGCATTATAGTAAGATTCGAATCCCCCTCCCCCAATTATATTAAAAAAAAAACTTAAATTATTCAAGTTGAGTCGAGCAAAGATCGAATTTTATAAAACTCAAATTATAATGATTTGCAAGTTTAATCAAATTTTTAATTTTTAATATTATTTAATATGATATATAAATCTAAATACATTATTTAATTACTCAGTCAAAAAAATAAATTGTTTATTTACATAATTTTCAAGTTTGATTTGAATTTTATTTATCCTTTAAATTCGGGCTAAACTTTTCAGTCCAAAAACGTTAATGGAGAAGGGAAACTCTTGTTGACAACATAATGACCACGTTGGAGCCCAGAAGAATTGGGTTCCACGGATGAGTGACCCGACGTTTGATCGGCACAAATACTGAGCCCTAACAGCCATTAAACAAAGACCCAAGTCAGTGGAGTTGACAGTTCACCGGACATCGCCCTTGACATGGCTCTCTGGCTCGGTGGAAAATGGAGGGCAACTGCACTTTCATTGCATGCTCCAAGTTCACGGCGTCGAAGCTTTCGATCAGACGCGGCGCTAGAAGCAATAACGAGAGCAGCTGAAGAGAAAGTCCCAAATGTGGTGCTATATAACTACCCTTCATTTTCTGGCGCATTCTCCGCTCTCTTCGCTCACCTCTTCCACTCCCGTCTTAGTCTCCCTTGCCTCATCTTGCCTTTCTCCTCCGTTGAACCCCTCAGGTTCTAAATCCGACGTTTAAAATCTAAAGACTCAAAATTATCTAAATATTCATTTACTTATTGATTTTTACAGGGTCGAAGATTTTTATGTTGAAGGACTAGACAAGTGTTATCTTCTCGACTTTGTCGGTCTGAAAGGGTTTGCCTCAAAGCTTTCACAACAATCAATGTGTGAGTAAGTTGAATTCAAATTTTCCTTATTAATTATCAATAATCATTTCATTTTACAAACTAGATTGACACTGTAATTATTTAAAATCGTAGAGTAATAGCATTTGATCATCGAAAATCGGCACTTCCTCAAATTAACTGTTCCGAAGATCTGAGAGTCACGTTTAATGTCAATCTTGAGAAGAGTAGCTCCATTGCTGCATATGAGTATTTTTCTAATAAGCTTGCAAATATGATGTCTTTTGATGTAAGTATGAATGTGATTATTGTATATCTTTGCTGTGCTTTACTAGAGCGATTTGTGTATGTATATACAAGACCTAAAGATTTGGCGTTTGTTTTTAATTTTGCTTAATTCCAATAAGGTGAAGGCTACCAATTTGTTGAACTCAGAAGATCGAGATCGTGTGGAAACAGTTCTAAAGTATATCGAAGACGCAGATCTTCACAGATGGAGCATAACGGAAATTAAAGCTTTTAGAATTGGACTTGGTGAATGGCGTTCCAAGTTGAATTGCATCACTAATCCATACATGTATAAACAGGTTCGGTGCTCGGAAATTGATCCTTTTCTTTTATTACTGGTTGGACTATGTTGCATTGGTTGCAGACAAACCTTGATCACTTGTCTTATTATGTTTTTTAGATGAAGAAATGGTGTTAAAATTTTCAAAATTTCCACAATTGTTTACCCCGCAGCTCTTAGCTTCTCAGTTGCTAACACTTAGCATGTTTAACTTGCATAATTGGCATTTGAAAGGTTTATGGATGATTATTGTTGAACTCCTCCGATGCTCCTCCCTTCTTTCTTCTCTTCCCTCATCAACATTTTGTGTAATCTTCAGTTTTTATTTTAATTCTGATGTCTTTTGTCTCTATTGCAGTTACTGGAGATCAGTTCTGCTGATGTGGTTGCCAAGGGAAATCTGTATATTTCCTCTCGCCAGATTGCTGCAAACAAGTTGCTGGATAAGTCGTTTAAAGTTCGCTTGGGCAGAGGATTCTATGGAGAGTGCCTGGTAATGACATATCAAAGCGTTTCAGATAGTCATCCCTGAAATACATATTCTTTTTCTGTCAAAAGTGGTTTACTTTTGAGATTTAGGATCCCAGTTATCATTTTCTGAGTTACAGATCTGATCAATGAAATCTAAGGAGTTTGTTTTATTTGTTTGACTTATATGGTGTTACATTACATGAGTAGCTTGTGTCTCTTCGCCAAATCTCCCTTGGTCATACCCTTCTCCCTTCTCCGTTGTCCCTTTTCTCTGTTCTTTTCTGTAATATTCTCTGAGTTAATTTTGCCTTTTACTCTGGTTTTAGGGAGTTAGAGCAGATGGCAACTCTGATTTAAGTGATGAAATTGGCAAGCAACTAAGTCTAAAAAGTGCCACAGCTGGACTAAGGTAATTTATCTTAGATAAGATCTTTAAGGATGAAGACTCCCTTCTGAACAAACAAAATTCTCCATGTGGTATCATTAGCTCTTTTCTAATCAAGCTAGATTGATCATAGTCTTTAGGTATATGCATTGATGATGTCAGGCCCATAGGAGCTGTTATATACATGCAACGGAATAATCTTAAGATGTGCCTAAGAAGCACTGATTCTGCAACTGATACATCTGAAGTTGCAAAGGTGGGCATCATAAGTAATGCAATTATAAGTTCATCTTTATTGTATATGACTATTTTGTGATTTTCTTACCCTCTGTAAACTTGAAGGCATATGGCGGAGGTGGCTGCCCAAGTTCCAGCTCCTTTATAATAAGAATGGATGAGTATAATCAGTGGCGGTCTGTAAACATGTGATGATTATCAAGGTATAAAATATGTCCTTGAGGCACTTACTTGATAATTATGTAATCAAATAAAATTAAATGGGTAGATGATCTCATCTCCTAAATATATTTGTTTGTCTGAACATGCATTTTCCTTTTTTGATTTTGGCTAGCTGACATTAGAAAATTCCATTGGAAGTTTCAAATATTTTTGCTTAATCACAAAGAGAACAGCAAACTTTCCTTTGTATTTCATAAAGTATTCCGAAATTGACACTTCTGGTGCTGATGTTGATTTTCTTTGGACATAAACTTGCTCTTTTGCTAAGGAATAAATCCAAAAGAATGCACCTGAATGTTAAGGAAATTTTTTCTTGAACAATATGTTACATATAACACATAAAATTCTGGTGATGCCTTAATTTTTTTAACTATACCTTTTGGGTCCTTCTAATTCTATGGTGTGAAACTGTTGAAAGATTTAACAGGGGAGTGCATTCATTAGTTCACTGGACAACCTTCAACTGCTATTCCCTTGGCTGTTGGACAAGTTGCTAATTCACAATGTTCACCACCTGTGCCCCACCATGTCAAACTTCTATTTTCCATTCCCACCGAGAAGTACAATAGTATTGCCATGAAGGCCACCCCAGCGTCTAGAGCTGCTGAAAGAATGTAATTGTACCTTTGCCACCAATGCTTTCGGTAACGGAAGATGAAAAAGTTGAAAATAGTTCCAACTATAATCCAGGCATTGTAGTTTAATGGTGTTGCTGGTGGCATCATCCCTGTTGCTCCTAGAAGGACTGGAAGGTTAATTAGGGGAATCCAAGATTGCTTGGGAAATGTCTTGTGCAAGAGCCAAACAATGACAGGTCCTACTGCACCTCCTACGAAGAACCAATTCATCGCCCGATAGTTTCCTAGAGATCCAAAGATCCGTTTGGGTCCCACCAAACCCCATATAACTGATGCATCGAAGAAGACTCGGTCACCAGGGCATGTCCAGGGACTATCAGCAGGGAGGAGATCATCGTGGCATATGTTCTCAATAGAGTTCAGCAACCACCATGCCACTGCGAGGTTGATAGTTCCAGCCAGAACTGTTCCTATGAACTATAGATAAGCAGATGAAATTGCAAGAGATGTAAATTGTATCAGCTGCTGTGCATGTAAAGAAAACACTGGAAAACTAAACAAAAATGTGTGTACAAGATCATCCTCAGATAAGTTATATTAATTATTGAGCTGAAGGCACGGAGTTTTGATGGAAACCATATCATCTGTTAGGTTAAAAAGTTTTCATACTGTTATAATTTGTTTCATGCTTTGGACCTGTTTTATTTTTAAATAATTATTATTGATATTCATAATTTACCTGTACAAAGGGCTCATCTCTAGAGAAACAAGATACCTTTTTATTTGTGACAGCATAGACATCAAAATCTTTGAACACTCCTTAGTGATACTTTCTTTTATATAAATATTTGACAACAACTATCACCAGCTTTTGTCTGATATGATTAAGGTTGATTTCTGGTTTGATCAGAATTTGTTGA
Organism: Theobroma cacao; assembly: GCF_000208745.1. Lineage (NCBI taxonomy): Eukaryota > Viridiplantae > Streptophyta > Magnoliopsida > Malvales > Malvaceae > Theobroma > Theobroma cacao. Next base: position 6,348,262 of record NC_030851.1, on the reverse strand, counting down.
TATAGAGCTATGCAGTGCTTTTGTTTTTGTTTCTAAACCTTGTAATGATACCTTAATAGTTTATCAAGAGCATTTTAGTGGTTTTTAAGACCTTGTTCTCTTGTTTTATCGAGATATTCTTCATAGATAGAAGAAAACGTACCTGTACCAAGAACATGGATCTTGGAGGTATCTTCATGTAGTGTCCTAGCTTGAAATCATTAAGGAAGGAGACTGCTTGAGCCATGCTCATATAACCATAGGTTTTGAAGCATACATTTGCAATAGGTCTTCCTGGATATATGAGACCCATGACATACTCTGTAATAATGTTCAAGCCTGGTGTCTGTACATGATGAGTGAAAGCATTAATAGAAAAATAGCAGATTCTTCATAGTTAAAGACAAGGTAAAGTTTGCTTAAGTTCCAGATTTATCATAAAGTGTGGAATGTTATCTTGGAACTGTTGAGTTAAAATATTACCAGAGATTTGAGGATTTTAATTTTTCTTAGCTGAAATTTGACATTTTATCTTCTGGGGGGTGGATGGAATTTTATTTTATTTTTTTGTTCTAAATGAATTGATTACCTGGTTTGTTGTGGCAGTTATGATGCTAATCGGAAGGGTGAAGACGAAGGCCATGGCACCAGCAAAGAGGAGTCCCCACCATGGCATCTGAACCTGGTCTTTCAAGAAGATACAGAGGACAAGCGATACTACAAATGTTGCAGTAAGCAATATGTAAAACCACCAGGAAGGTATGTCCTTGTAATTTTTCATCAACCTTGTATGAATATCCTCCTTTCCCGTGTATGAAGCACGATACCGGTCATATATCTCCCTGTTGATAATAGTTTGACAATAGTGACTTTTCTGAAAATTTAAATTTTAGAACTTAAGAACACAAAAAGAATTACCATTTTATTTTTCGTTTTTCTTTTTGAATGATTTTACATGTAAAAACATCTTTGCTTCTGGTACTGAGATCAGAGTTTTCTATATTCCCTGCATTGTTCTTGCATTTAATATTGATTATAGTTGGAGGAAAGATTTTTGATTATTGGTTCAATTTTATTTAGATGCTTATATGGTATTCTGGGAAATGGACCATGTAGCAATTGAGATAACATTCATATGTTAATGTTCTCATAAAACTACTATTATAACTCGGACAATTCTTGGTATAATCAAAAAAGGAAAATTGAATACCTTTTGAAATGAAATAGACCGATAAAACTATTAGACTATCAAGGATTTATAAATGGTGAATGAAATTTTCACTCCCAAAACTTACTCCCTTCACTCCTGTGTCCGTAGCATAGGAGTAAAGGAGGTGAGTGAATGCTGAGAGTGAAATTATTTTGTTGGAAAATTTTTGGTTTCCATTTTATCAAATGTGGTCAGGATTCTTCCTCATTAAGTTCTAGTATATAAATTTAAAAATAAAGTCTATATGAAGAAGCTTCTAAAAATGATGAGTATAATTTACCTTCCATAGAAGAGGGCCACATGTGTCAGTGTCGATGCAATGGTGGCAAAACCAAACCCGTAAGTGAAAGCAAAGAGCATGCTTAGATTAATTCGTCCCAGCTCTTCATACTTCGCTAAATCGATTTCAAACTTGTCATTAACGATTGCTGTTATGTTGTACTTTTGACCTTTGGCTGTGAACAAGTGAGATGAGAATATGGGAAATCTGCTAGCATTGTACAAGTCTAGACCCCAATAAGCTACAGGAATTGCTATGTAAATTATCAATACATAGCCTGCAAAAACATTGGCAATGGCAAAGAAAGGGCTGATGAGTGGACTGAACAAGAAGGATGCCACAGCAGACCAATCAAGCGTCACGGCTCCTAGTCCAAGTCCCTTCAGACCTGAACCAATTTGCTGGGCGGTAACTGACTTGGGGAAAATCCAGCAGACCCATGAGATGCTGGTAAGGGTTGTGAAGAGGTACCCTGGGACCAGGTACCATGAGAAGCTGCAAATTAGTACAATGAGGAAGAACTTTGCCCTTGTCATTCGCCGATCATCTTTCTCATGCAAAGCCCTGTAAATTTAGATCAAAGAGTTTACAATTCAAGATACTATCATTTTGCTTGACTTTATGTATATGTCCAGGTTTAACATCTGAATAATGAGTATTTCTGCTTTCCTCTTTAACATGATTGGGTTTGAATCATCGTGGAATGGATTGATATTTAAATTTCTATGATCTAGCACACATGGTTCCTGACATGATCAGCATGAAATATTAAGTGCATGACAGTATGAAACTGCTGCATGCCATATAATTACAGATGTTTTAATGGATCCTCCATATTTAATTGCTGGAGTTGATGCAGCCACTAGAGGGTTAGAAGTATTAAAGTTTTGCTACTTGACGAGGCAATATCATCATTGTCGTGTTAGACTAGTAAGGACTGACCATTGATTAGTGATTAAGTCAATATCCGTCACTAATTTAGTTCTTAAGTTTCTTTCACAATCTCTCCTACAGAGCTTAATTAGACGTTTACCAACCATTGTTTGGGTGTTTCTTTTTCTTATTCCTCAACCAAAGGCTTGGGTTTAACCACCATCTTACTTTACGCATATGGTAAGGCAACACATAAATTTGTTTTAAGTTCCCTAAAGGCCAAAACATTGAGTGAACCTCTGAAAGTGCTATTAAGCTCTAAAAAACACACTACTAATTTTCCATTTTTGCTGACCTAATTGTAAATTCTTACAGCAGAAGTCATGGAAGGCGTCTGTATGTTTTTTGACACAAAAAGAGAAAAGGTATTACAGTAAGATTTGAACCTAATAATTCTATGCTGACTTCCGTCTTTAAAATTTCAACCATCTTACCTATATAGCTGCCACTTGTTTATGAGTTCACATGTGATATGAGTAACCACATGGGCCGAAAAGAAGAGAAAATCCAAGAAAAAGATTCAACTAGCCTCTCTAACTGTGTTATTATTGGATGCAAACTAAAACTATGCTTCTTGGGTCGCCATCGCCATCGCCACCTCCATCTTTTCTTAATGAACATGTAAACTCTCACTTAAACATGTGTTCATATTCTAAAAGCGAGCCATGTCTGCAAAGTGTCATCACCCTAATTCATCCTCTTAACTTGTAACAATTGCATGGCTGATAAAAATATAAATAAAGAAAGGGTAAAAACACGCTTGGTCGAGATTTGTGAGTAAACCCTTTTGCTTTGGTTTTGAGCAATGGGCTGATAAAGCATGGAGCAGCTCACGAGTAGGCGCCGCAAGAGAGTCCCATCTTTAAGGACATGCATGTGACCCATGAGCATCTTCGACTGTGCAACCATTGACTCTTACAATAATGACACACCAGATGAAAACAAAAAGCAATACTTAAATTAAAGGACAAAAGACTGGCAAGTGGACACTGAGCGATGACACTATTGCACAATGCCTCGAATGATGGACCCAATCCAGTTGAGATTCCGTCGATGTCCACTTGGTCTTGTTCTCTGAACGCTGTACTCTGTCGATTCCGACAGTTCACATGGTGTTCGCTTGTTCTATTTCTAACCCCTAATTGAAGTTTCTCTCTGTCAAGTTAAAACGAACACTAACAAATAACTATGCTAGTAGTAGCTTTTTAGTATTAATTTATGATATTTGGAAAATTTTAATTGTTTAATTACAACTGACCCAAAAGTTTTTAAGTAGTATGGAATAGGGAGTAAATGACTTGAGGTGTCAAAGTCAGACTGGTGTTTTACAGGCTTTGGTGAGTTCGACTCGTTATTATGGGAAGAAACTGATTTCGTGTGAAAACTAACTCAGGATCCGTCAAAGTGAAAAGAAAAGTGTGGCACGGTGAGTCCGGCCGCTGAGAGGATGAGAAGGTAGAATTTAGGAAGGTACCTGAAAAGTGAGACTTGCACCAAGGTGTTAGGCCACCACATGTGAGCCGGCTCCACAACATACTTCCTTAGCAGCCCAGCCCAGCCATATCCGAGCACCTGCATCCCGACCCCACCATCATGACCCCAACCCAAAGATCAACAATAGCACTAGCAGTAGTCATAAACAATAATTTCATTTTAAAACTTATAGCTATACAAGCATCTTCCTTGTCATCAATGATTATCCAGCTTAATTATTTACAAGCTAGGCAACGATATGGCAACAATCTAACCACCAACTAATAATAATTACAAAGTGGAGTGACTTTTCCGCTAGAGACTTGAATTACTTTTCTTGCATTTGCAAAAGAAGAATCAAACTTTATCTTCCAGAAATGAAGAAGCTAGCTAGCTACTTACCTGGGTGGTGATAATGAGAAGCCAACTGGCCAAGAACGATATGCTCCGACCATAAAAGGCTTTGATAATATTAACTATGCCAACTGCGTAAGCAGAACCATTGCCAAAAGCACTTCCAGCATTAGCAAAAATACAAATGAGAACATGCTCTTTCATGTTAAATGAGCCAGGGTTCAAAGAAAACATTTTGGACCCAAAACCTGGAATTTTAAACTGGGTCTTGGGCAAAGCGGAGGCCATGAAGTGGCCTACGGGAAGTGTGGCAACTTGGACTGTGATTTGAGTTATGATTAGAGGCTCTGTTCTGTAAGAGAAGAACTGGTTGAGAAAAGAGAGGAGGGCGCAGGATAAAATGCCCAAGAACCACATCCTGAAGGTCCATACTGGCAGGGTCGGGTCGTCGGTGTTGGCCACGGTTAGCCTGACTTGTTCAATGGGGGAGATCTCCTCGTCGTCGTAGTTTTCTCCGTTGGCTACATGTTTTTCAGGGTCTGAAGGTTTGGTGCCGGGATGAGGGGCTTGTATTTCCATAGAGCTCATGCTGGAGGTTTTGTGTAGTTGAGAGATGGGATAAGGCTTAAAAAGATTCTATTTATTGAACATGTGAATAGTGTATACGGAATAAATATATTGGGATTATGCAAAGCTAATATATCCATATAATATAAGGTTATCATTTCTTTTTCTTATAAAAAGACAATAAAGAATTTGGAGTACCGTAAACTTGGCGCAGAGAACCATTCTGATTGTTAATTATTGGGTGATAAAAAGAAAGAAAGAAAAGTGTGGGAAATGCCAATGCATTATGCATGTCGGCCTTGGACTTAAGTTGTGCTAATAAAACGCAGCGTGAAACCTTTTTGGCTGATGGTTTCAATTATCTCTTATTCCATTTTTCACAGCTTCAATCTCAGGTTGCAATCTAACGAAAATAGAAAGGTAAGTTTTAATTTGATTAAAATTTAAAAGACTTTTTGTTCTTGGACTAACATTTAATTTTATTTTGTAATTTCCAACAGGTCACTTTGCTTGCCATTCTATCAAATTGGCCAGCGCAACCATGATCTGCCAAGATATGCACAAGCGCTAGTGTCAACTGCACGGCTTATATCTTTGCAAATTGAAGAAAATTCTTTTTAATTTAGCTAAAAATTATCAAACAAGGTGCTGATAACCCCAACCCAACCACCCAACTAGTAATGACAAAAGCAAGTTTTTAGGCACCAAGCTGCAATTTTAAAGTAATATGCAGGGTTGATTACCTGAGTGGTGATGATCAGCAGCCAACCAGCCAGGAATGATATGCTCCGAGCATAAAAGGCTTTGATGATAGTAACAATACCAACTGCATAAGCAGAACCACTTCCAAATGCACTTCCTGCATTTGCGAAGATGGATATAAGAACGTGCTCTTTCATGTTGAAAGGACCTGGGTTCAAAGAAAACTTTCTGGACCCTAGACCGGGCAGCTTGAACTGTGCCCTGGGAAGCACAGCAGCCATGAACCGGCCTATGGGAAGTGTGGCTACTTGGACTGTGATTTGGGTTATGATAAGTGGTTCTGTCCTGTAGGAAAAGAACTGGTTGAGAAAAGAGAGAAGGGCGCATGATAACAGTCCCAAAAACCACATTCGGAAGGTCCATACAGGGAGGGTCGGATCATCGGTGTTGGTTACGGTTAGCCGGACTTCTTCGATAGGTGAGAGCTCGTCGTCGTCGGAGTTTGCCCCGTTGATCACACTCTTTTCAGGGTCCAAGGTGGTGGGAATAGGGGCTTGTACTTCAAGGGAGCACATGATGAAGAGTAATGTTGGTGGTTGGGAGATGGGTTCAGTAGGAAGGACGTAGGAGGCTTTTTATTGCGTGAGGAAATGGACTTTCCGTGAAAATAGGCTAAAATTAATAAATTACGAGTTGATTTTTATGACCAATTACCTATGTAAGTATAAGAAATAATTGTGAGAAATAACTTTCTTAATAAATTCAAAAGTGACCTTCATTATAATTTTAATTATTTTTACAAAATTTTTTGTATGACTTAATAAGAATACCCTTTAATCTATATAATCCAAATTAAGTAGTCCCAGTTTCTTTCTCCTCGTCTGCCATTTAAATAAAAATTTTAAAATTAAATCTCACTTTAGCTATCCCTCCGTTCAACTCTCCAACGCCATCGGGGTATATATTTCGCCGTCTTGCTCTCCAACGCCATCGATGTCTATGTTACCATCCAACTTTCTCACCATCCAAAAGTACAGAGATGATATCAAGGTATTTGTTATGAGTTCTTGGATTTATTTTTTTATATTCATAGAACGCAAAAGTTGATGGGTAAATTATATGAGTTTGGAAACTTAAATCTAGTTAGGAATAACGAAATCAATCAGTTTATAAGCAATGCGTGAAAATTTGTTAGGCATTGCGTCACTGGATAATAGGGTGTGTGACTCGATATTACGAACAGTAACCTGTTTATTTGGCATTACGTGACTAATAATTCTTTATAATTTACTTATTTTCAATTTTCAATTATAATTTACTTATTTTTTAGTTGTTTTAATAATTAGTTTATTTTTAAATGAGTTATTTTAATTTTATGTTATTTCTTTTAATCTAATTATTATTTATTAGTTTTTATATTTTTTATAGGAGCTAAAGGAATTAAGTTTAATTTTGGAAAGTAAGGTATTGAAAGACCTAGAAGTCTATTTGCATATGCTTTAGTTTTTTACCATCACTCATGCTACAGAACTCCAAATGATGCGACTCTTGGACCATTGGAAAACTAAGAGACAGAGCTACAACTTTTGTGAAGATCACTTTACCCAGTTCTACCTCGAAGATAGAGAAAATCACATCGAAAAATAACTAGACTTACTGTGCCGAGAATGAAAATTTTTAAAGACTGACAATTGATGTTTTGGGTCTTTCATTACACTTTTAAGCCCAACTAAATCATAAGTCAACTTAGAAAACTATATGTTAAGTTTATTAGTATAAATAGGATATTTTTAAGAACATTAGGGTAGAAAACTTTTGTGGGATTCAAGAAGTTAGAAGTTGAGGTTGGAACTTGGAGACCAAGGTTGCAAATTTTTGTTTTGTTTTCTTATTTAGCTTTTACTTTTCTTGTTACTCTCAATGGTTGAATTATATATAATGTTATTTGTCTTTGCGATCATGAGTAGCTAATTTTCTTTTTCTAGAATTGCAATTGAACTCACATGTAATCTAAATTTTTAATTTTTCTCTTGCTTATCTTTAATGGGATTTGAATTGTTTATTCTAATTTGTTCTTAATGCTTTTAATTGCTTGGCCATCAGTTAAATTGATCTAGGTATCTAAACAAACTTGGAAAAAGGAGTTTAGTGTAGACTAAAATTGAGATAGTATATGATCATATTAATTGATTTGCCTATAGGATAGAGATATACCTATAGGCCATATGTAGCCAGATTAGAGTCTAAACTTAATAAATCTGTTTTAATTTTAATTCACATAAGGATACAGTGTTTTGGTTAAAATAAATATTTTTATAAGACGAGTCGAGAAACCCTTATACATAATTAAGGATTCTAGGTTAGCAATTCAACCCATTGAAATAAGTTAAGAAAAAGAGGTAAGATTTAGATGAAGTGTGAGGGATATTGTAATCCTAGGCTTGTTTGATTTGATATTTACTCAAGTTATTATTATTTTGATTTTTCTCAGTTTAAATTTTGGTTAAGTATTTTTAGTTAGTTAAGTTAATTATTCGATATTGGTTGTTTGGATAAGATTAAATTGTTATAATTTTAGTACTTAGTAATATTTTAGCTCAATTTTTTGTGGGATCGATACTCTGCTTGCTTATATACTATCCATTCGATACGTATACTTGCATAGTAAAATTTTAACTGATAGTGACTAAATATTAGACAATGTGGGACTAGATAGGAGGCAATGAGAGATTAGATTTTAGGAATTGCGTGGGTTCTGCATTGCGTGACTAGTTTGTAGGCATTGCGTGACTTGTTTGTAGGCATTGTGTGATTGATTTTTAGTAATTACTTTTCTTTATCTACCTAATGCTGAAGCTGATTATCTACTAATTCAGCCCATTTAATAACAAATTTTGTAAAATTAGAAAAGAAGTAAGAATACTTAATAACTAATTCAGCCCCCTTAATTCCACTTATATCAGTGCAGAAAACTATCTAGATTTGATTGACACAGAATTCTGAAATTCTCTTTAAAGCACTTAATACATTGATTTATGAACTAACCATATTCATCATAAAACAAGCCTAAAACCATTGAACACCCTTCCAAGAGTCAGCATTCATGCCTATAAATAAAGAGAACCATTATCCATTTTAAACAAAATCATCTGAAGGAAAATATCAAAATTCTAATGGCATCCAAGGAAGGGGGTTGTTGCTGAAGAGGAAGATATCCTCGACAATGTTGCAGCATATCTGGTCAAGTTGATGGACCAAATTGAGAACATGAAGAAAGACATGCGTGGGTTGATGGATAAGTTGTTGGTTAGGATAGAAGTCCTGGAGACAGAAATTTTGGGTAATAACAAGATTCTAGCCAAAATTTATGAAATAGTAGATGAGATTAGGAAGAAATGAACCATGGTTTATATGTTGTATCATCTGCTTTTTTTGGCTAATGAATAAAACTATTGATTGATCACATACTTTCCATAAAATGAGTTACTGCGTTTAATTTCTATTATGCTGAATAACTTGGTTGCTTACCCTAATTTCTTAATTTTCTATTTATATAATAGAAGCAAATGTATGATGATAAAAGTTCGAATATTATTTTATTTATAGGCATTAATTGAATGGATATTATGCATTGTTTGAATGGATATTATGCATAGCTTGAATGGATATTAGGCATTGTGTGTTTCATTGTTGTGTATTCCGTGATTGGTTTTTATGTATAGCGCGACGTAGGGCCAATGCATGATTGGGTATTTTGGCATAACGTGAGTGGATATTAGGCATTGCGTGACCTATTATTAGGTGTTGCGTGAATTGTGCAATACATATCTAGTGTTGAGATATTGCGTAATTGGTATTTATGTATTGCGTGATTGGTGTTTATGTATTGCTTGAGTTGTTATGTATTGCGTGACGTTGGGCCAGTACGTGACTGGTTATATTGGCATAAAGTGAGTGGATATTGGGTATTGAGTGACTTATTATTAGGTATTGAGAGACTGAGTTATAGGCACTATGTGAATTGTGCAATGCATATATTGTGTTGAGACATTTCTTGACTACTTTTTAAGCATTGCGTGACTGATTTTTATGTATTGTGTGACTTGTTATTATGTATTGCATGACGTTAAGCTAGTACGTGATTGGTTATGTTGGCATAATGTGAGTGGATATTAGGCATTGAGTGACTTATTATTAGGTATTACAAGACTGGCGGTGCCTGACTTGTGCAATTCATCTCTTGTTTTGAGGTTTTTGTTAACTAGTTTTTAAGCATTGCGTGATTGTGTATTAGACATTGCGAGCGACTTTGTGTTATTTTGTGACTTAGGCATTGCATAAGTGGATTTTATGCATTGAGGGGCAATTTTTGACAAATTGACTGATTGTGATACTTATTTTCTGTTAAATTTCAGCGACCTACTAAATGTGAAGCTTATGATTACATACGGTGGTCATTAGGTCAATGACACTTACAAGGGTGGTGAGACATGAGTGAGGGGTGTTGGGAGTGATTTGTCATTTTCAAGCCTAGTGAAGCTGGTTGAAGAGGTTGTTGAGGGTCAATTCACATAATAATGAAATCGAGCTGCATGCATTGCTCAGTCATGCTGCAAGGGTTTTGCGCGCAGTTATCAAGGATGATGAGAATGTAGCAAGTATTCTGCGACATGATAGGGCAGCTGTTGTGTTTATGATAGTTAAGGCACGAAATGCAAACGATATTTCACATGAACATGGTATCCAATGCTGTAATACCCCGTACCCCCGTATAGTAGCCAACATAACTATATCAATAAGACGAAGGGCTAATTGACGTGAATTTAAGAGTCAAAGAGCGGTGACAGGTGAAAGAAATATTCTAAAGTAAAATAATCCACACACGAAAAAATAATAATTTATAATAATATTTTATTGAGGATGAATTAGTGAGATAAAAAGTGATTTGAAAGTGAATCGGGGCATAATAAAGTATTTTGGGTTCCAAGGAGATAAGTGAAAAATTTTGAAATAAAATAATATTTTATTAATAAAATAATATTAAAATATTAATATTTTATTCAGTATCAAAATTTTCCATGAAGAAGGAGTATATGGTCAATCTAAGTGGGGGAGAAGAAAAACGAGGAAATTTCAGAGAAAAATGACGTTAATGGAGCCGACGTATCTTTATTGAATAAAGTTAACGGGTAAGCAAATGTTTCAATATTGCGGTGATACCGCGTTGAAGTATAAACTTGACATTTTAATGGTATAAGTGTTAAGGAAGAAAAATAGAAAGAAATTGGAATTAAAAGATTGTGGGAGGACTTAATTAAAAAGGGTAAAAACCTTAGAGGTTAAAATGGTAATTTTGCCATTAGCTCTTATCTTCTTCTTCCATGACCGATTCTTATTCACCCAAAAAGCATTTTCTTATTCTTCTTCTTCTTCTTCTTCTTCATGCTTCCAATGCCATTTTCTCTCTCCACCATGAAAAATCAATTTTCTTTCATTTTCTTTTCCTTTCCTTTCTCTTCTTACTTCTTCCTTCTCCTAACTTCTTGGGTACCAAAACCCACAACTTTTAACCCTAATTTTCAGCACAACCAAACCCTAGGAGAGAGAAACAAAAATCTCTCTTTTTTTCCTTCATTTTTAAGGCTAAAAGGTACATATTTTCAACTCTTGAAATTTATGAATTTATGGGTTATATTTTCAGATTTTATTTCCTAATTTCTTCAAATTCTTTTTCTTGAAAATATTAGGTTTTTGTTGATCTTTATGCCTCCAAGCTCACCAAGGTAAAGAGCCTTTAAATTGGAATAGTTGATATGATGGGTTTGAGAATTAGACTAGAATTTTAGGTTAAAAATTAAGGTAGAATGTAGTTTATCAAGAGTATGCTTATTAAAATTATTAAGTTTAAATTTATGACATATTTGAAGCTATTATTGTTTATTGGCAATTATATATTTTAATGGTATTTCGAGACTATTTGGATTAAGATCTTGTGGGTGCTAGTCTTGTTAGGTGACATTGTTAAGGTGAGTGAACTTGCATTAAATTATTTTTAGAAAATACATATGTGTTGGGATAAAGCATTTAAATAATTTTATTTGTTTTTTTTCTCTAAATCATGCCTGGGAACAAGCCTTTAATAAAACGTTTTATGTTGTAAAATGTGTAATGTGATGAACCCATGTGTTCCTATATTCTGATGATATATATGCTATGCTTTGAATGATAATATTGTGTGATAATTGTAACCATGCGTGTGCGGTGTGGGAGTGCACATGTCGGTGATGACGGGTGATTCCAGCAATATGCAGTGTGGGAGTGCACATGAGCTGATGACCGATGGATGATGATTCCAGCTATGTGCGGTGTGGGAGTGCACATGAGCTAATAACCGGTGGACCATAATTCCAGCTATGTGCGGTGTGGGAGTGTGCACATGAGCTGATGAGTCGGTGGTTATTTACATGTTTACACATACCATAGAAATGTTAGAGAAAATATTATGTAATTGCAATGAATGTTGAAATTGTTAATTGTTTCCAAATTGATTTTCAATGCAACGAAAAAAAACTCTCTATCTTGCTCAAATATTTACTGTGATTTTCACTTTTCGATTTCATTATGAATCATGGATCCTTCAACACTAAGGGGTTAAATAATCAAAGGTCGAATTGAGGGGTTTTATGAGGAATTAAACTAAATTGCATTGTTTTTAACATAAATGCATCATGATTTCTAAACTTTCCTTATCGTTTGCTTGTTCCCTTCCTATATTCACTCAATAGGTTTATACTCATTCTTTTCAACTTCATGTTTTAGTTTTTAGGCTCGAAGGTAATTGGATCTTAGGTAGAGGTGTTTCCTTCTGTTCATTTTACGGTAGGTTTACCAGCATACCCCATGATAGTATCTATGCCAGAGTCACTCCGCTGATAATCAAGGTCTTTTGTATGTGTATATGGTTATTTAAATGTAATTCATGAGATTTGTTGTAAACACTGTATATTTGGTTTGCATGATAATGTCACCACAGGTTGGTAAATGGTAATACTACGTTGTGAATGGTATATGTTTTGTTACCATGATTTATTCTTGAGAAGAAATTATTTTTGAAAACTATGAATTAAGAACATCAGAGGTAAATGAGGGACAGATGGTTTAATGAACAAGTTTGCATAGAAAGGCTTGCTTGGGCTTAGTGGGCCACACCTATTGGGTCCACGTGCCAATCATGGCTCAGGATTTAGGCTGTGACAAACACAGTAATCACCTATAACAGAATGTTAATTATTCTGACATACCACATCATGCATTTCCTAACAAACAACCATGGCAATCACGTTTGATGTTTCCTCATGAGTTTGAGCAACCCGATACACACATGAAGTGTCTGCAAATGATATCTGTACAATTTCGATTAGAATGTGCATCGAATGAAATACTTGGTACTTTGCAACAAATGCAATTGTGGCTCGAAAATGCAGTGGGTCCATTGTCATTCGCTAACGACACTGTGATGGTTGTGAGTGATGACGATGCATCTGATCAGATTGAATGTGATGTTGAAGAGGACGACATGGCGGATTGGAACGATGAGTTGCAGGATGACTGTGAAGATGATTACGTTGGTGGATGTGATAATTGTTTAGAGGATGACAGAGGTGAGCACAACGACATTCTGGATTGCAATCATGTAGATGGTAGTATAGGACATGCCACAATTGTTGTGTTAGAAGAGGTTCAGTGCGAGGACCATGCCACAACTGTTGAATTAGAATATGTTGAGGGTGCCGACCCTATTTATGACAACCCCATCACACTTGAGAACGACATTCGTTTGCTTGATGATAGTGATCAAGAGAAGGTCAATACAGGGGTATCTCATCAATGGATTATTCCCAAGGTAGATATGATATCCTTCTAAACAGTTACGATTAAGGAATCTAGATCAATGGACGATCACTTATATCACAGAAAAGTGTTTTCGTCAAAGGCCGAATTGAAACGAGCTTTGAGCATGTTGGCACTAAAAGAGCATTTTGAGATTAGAGTTAAAAAGTCATGTCACACTCGTTTGGAGGTTGGTTGTAAGGAGAAGACATGCAAGTTTGCTTTGCATACAACAAAGTTACCTGAGGGAGAACATTGGCAAGTTCGGACATTACAGAAGATGCGCACATGTACTGTTGATGGTTTACAATGTGGTACTGAACTGCAAGCGTGAGGTTAATTGGTGAGCTTATCTCCACCAGGCTGCAAGGAAATTATGTAACCCTATTGAGACCTAAGAAAATAATGGAAAAGATGAATCGCAAATGGGGATTGCAATGCCCATATGGTAAGGCGTGGCAAACGAAGGAGTACGTGGAGAGTTTTGTGTTCAATCCCCCAAAAGAGTCATTCCAACTCCTCCCCTCGTATTTTCATATTTTGAAACATGAAAATCCAGATACTGTCACGGTTGTCACGACGGATAGGGAACAACGATTCAAATATTGTTTCTGAGTGTTCAGGTCATGTATTCAAGGGTTCAATATTGTAATGCGGCCTGTAGTTGCTATCGATGCCACACATCTGAAAAGCAGATTCAAGGGTATTTTGTTTGTTACGGTATGCAAATATGCGAATGAACAGATCAAGAGAAGCAGAATCATGAGCAGTATGAAGAACAACATAAGGAGCCGTAAGAAGAGAATTAAGCACCTTAGCAGCATCCGGGGCCTTAACAACAACTAACTGGGAATGGACCTCATCGTCTGTGGTGCATCTAACGCCTCTTCTTACTGTACTTTTTTGTTTGCTGTCCATTATTTTCCTCTTTTGATAGGGATCGAATTCTGATCGACTCTCAAACTTTCATAATGGAATGTATTGTTGCCCCTCAGAGATATTGACTTCAATGTCGACTCAATATGCTATCAAAATCTCTTCCGCAGTTGGCTCCAACGTCTCAACTGCGCACAAATGCACCAAAACATACATTGTCATTAGGTTTAACCCTCACTACCCTATAACAAAAAAATAAAATAAAATAAAATAAGAATATATGGTTTCTTTCCTCACCCTGCCTTCTCTCTCTAAACCTATAATATTAACGTGGAAGCCTATAGGCCTCTTGTCACAATGCAATTTCAGCATTCATGGGCAAACCTGTCCAGACTGGCACTGCCTTTCAAATAAGTTTCGGATATCAGGAATTACTTCCAACGCCCAAAACTGCACATCAATTGTGAAACATTTCTTACTCACCTCATAAAATCTTATGCGAAAAGAATAATGATAAACATTAGGGTATGGCACACTACCTGAAACACCCATATAAATTCGTAGAGGTGGTAACGTTTCTTCTCTGTTATTCCCACCGCTGGAGGTTTGAAACCCCTCATTAAGTAATCGACAATCAGACTCCAAATATATGTGCCCCATGGGAACGCATTTCAGTCGTCGATGTTCTCGACCAGTGACAACAACCATGGAATCACTGATTGTCCATAGTCTTGACTGAGTAAAACATTGCTTGCAATTAAGACTAGGGCTATCTTGGTCACGTCTCCCTTTTGCTGAAACTGCCCTCTTTTAAATATTTCTAAAACTTGTTGTGTCTTCACCTCGTTCCTTGATTTCCAATATCGCTGGTGAATTCTTTAGGGATGGCCTCGTAGGGACTGACAATAAGGGTCGGTAGGTACCAAACTTCAGTCTTGTCACCAGGCAAAACTCCATTTTCGAGATTCAGGCCTTCGTTTTGCCTATGGCAAACATAACTCACCCTCGATGGCGTCGGGTTCATTGATTTTGTACAGCATTAGGTTGTGCACGAGACTGATGCAGAATAAACTCTTCCATGATTCGACGTCCATCATATGCCCAAAACATGTTCTCTTCAAGGTTTCCAACTCATTTACTTTGTACAGCATCTCACATATCACATGCAGATGTGACCACTTACAGTGGATGTTAATGCTAGCATTGAACCCCCACCAGTACCTCAGCACACAAAGCAAAGATTCCACATTATCTTGCTCTGATCCTATGCTGGCCATCTGCAACATAAAACAGATAACATTCCCATTTTAGTTAATATAATTAGTGTAGATTAAAAAAACAATGACTCTCACAATAATTTTAATTGTTTTTAGACAACTCTGAAACAGAATAATTAATGCATGTGTCGAGCATAGATTATTAAGTAAATCAACATATACATATTAAAGCATTACAGTTGACCCAAAATAATACAGAATGAACGTAATGTCGGTCATGTAAAGCCATACAAATAAATTTCATGTAGTTATAACACTCGCGCAATTTCATACAGAAAACAATCATGCAATACCTTATCAATAAGTCATGCAATTACTAACATTAAATCGTGCAATGATCTATCAACAAGTCATGCAATGCTAAGAACAACTAAAAGAATCACACACACACTAAGTGATGCCATGCCTGAACAATATTCACGTAATGACCTATCAACCAGTCACGCAATGACCTATCAACCAGTCATGCAATGACCTATCAACTAATCACGTAATAACATATAAACCAATCACGCAATGTTAAACCCTAATGCAATCACGCACACCCTAAGTGAAGTCATGCCAAAATCCAATCATGCATAAGGTGCCAACCATGTAAGCAAGCCCTCAGTCACGCAATATCTAAACCCAAAACCTAATTCCTATTAAAGGATGATAACGCATACATATCAACTAGTCACGCATGCCCTGTCACCTTTCGACCCCAACAACACCAACAATACCACATTCATGTTTATATTCAACAATTTCAAACAACAACAATATCAATATGAACAAGCAATATGCATACGTTTATGCTCAAAAACCATAAATGAAAAACAGGAAGAATAACAATAGCCCTAAAAACATTTCTCCACATGGTTCAAAATAAAATAAAAATATATTATACCTTTCTCCTCGTAATGTAAACTTCCTCTCACTGCTCAATATGTGAACTACCTTTATGCGAATAATAACCACTCCAAAATGCTTCTACCATTGCAAAAAATGCTTAAAAGTTGAACTAGCAACGAATGCTTTAGACATAATTCTTTGTTTGGAGATGTACGGTCTGTCATTGAGAACTGAGGAGTTACACACCTTGTAAACATACTTGACTCGTTAATAGGTTTCAAGTTGAAGAGCAGAGCCAAACAAATGGGTCGATTTCATTAAGGGTAATTTGTCCAAATTTTAATTTTCTTAACTAAAAATAATTAAATTATAAAGAGACTTATTTTTAAAAATATCTTATACATGGGACCCATTTATAAAAAAAACTCTAATGGCTAATCACCTTAAACAGCGTGTAATAAGATTTGAAAGGTAAAAGTTGGATTCCATAATGCATGCTGGGTCCGCCAACCTATTTGTACGTTCTAGCAATAAATTATAGTCACTCGTATACCTTTCGTGGGGATAAACTCTAAAGCATTGTTTCCAGTCTTGACTCATGATACTGAAGTTGGAAGTCGCTGTTAATTAGCACGAAATGGTAGGATCATGACAGCTCATGATAACTTTCCACAGTGGTAAGTAGCAATTAATGTTTATCAATTCAATTTAGTTGTTGTCAACATAGTCCAGTTACCAGCAAGCTTAATGAGACGCGTTGAGGACGGAAACAGAATTGTCACTATGCCTTAATTGATCCATGTAAACTAAATATATGCATATCTGATCTAAAAGTGTCCTTAATTTGCCTCACTATGGAAATTGCGGTTTGGTTGGATTGAGGGGTATAAGGATCAAACCATAATCAAACTAAACTTAGTGCTAATATCACATCTATTATGAGATCTTCTGCAGGTTCCATACAGAATCACCTCATCTAATTGCTACATGTACATTGATGATAATCCAGCAAATCATACATATAAAAATCGCAATTGAGGCAAACAGGTACTCCTACTAGCAGCCGACATATTGAACAGCAAGTGGCAGGGTCTGAAAGCCCATAGCAGCCTTATATTGACCGGCATGCCACATGAAACCAAGGGAAGCCAGGTAACTTTTTAGACGCTGCCTTTTCTTTCAACTTGTTCAAAACCAGCGACAAAATGCTCATATAGTCATATTTCTCTGCTTTTCTGTTTCTTGTCCATCAATTCGCATTTTGTGTTGTACTTAAAGATACAAGGAGAGCTAAGACTTTTCACAATAGGTGAAGACATTTTTCACACATGATTGATTAGTTATTGCCTTTCAGGCGAGGTAGTTCCTTTATATATGGTCCCACACGCCATACCATATGCCCAAGGAAGGATTTAGCCTCCATAAACGAAAAGAAAAAACAATGTCAAGGGGTTTTGTCATTAAATAAATACAAAAGATAAGGATTCCTTGGGATCTCAGCCAAAGATACAGTACCGAACCATGGAATCATATTCAATCCAGTGGACGTGATACAGCTGGGGTTCGAGCCACAATTTCTCTTGGCCACCATTTCAGATCACAGCCACTTCAATGTGGAAGCTGACGAATCCCAAGTCAACCTTGCTCCACGTTTTGTTAAATCTTCCAGAATTCCAATCCCTTTCTCTTTTTCCATCGCTGTACGCCGACGACTTGACGAAACTTGTCCCCCCCGTTATCGACGTTTGGGACAAAATTTTCCTCGGTGAGTAAGGATAATTGGTATCCAAATCCCACGGAATCCAATAATCATTAAATGCATAAGTTGACTTTCTAAGCTTTAGATTTGAACATGTTTGTTCATAGTTAAGGTCGAAAGCATTGTCTGTTTGTTTGATTTGAATCATCATTACGCATACCTTACATGTGAGAGGCTCATTATATACGCATTCAACTTTAGCATCCTTGCGTCTCTTCCATCTTGTACCAACATCAGCTACCACGCTGACAATAAAACCCCCCTTCATTTTATTAGAACATCAACACATTGTTTTATTCCTTTCTTCTTCTTTTTTTTTGTGCAATAAATTCCTTCCATTACAACCAAAAAGAAAAGAAAAGGAAAGGAAAGTTAAGAAAACCCACGAACCTAGTTTCTTTCGTGATTCTAGAAATTGCCTTTT
Source organism: Theobroma cacao (assembly GCF_000208745.1). Classification (NCBI taxonomy): domain Eukaryota; kingdom Viridiplantae; phylum Streptophyta; class Magnoliopsida; order Malvales; family Malvaceae; genus Theobroma; species Theobroma cacao. The sequence goes on along the minus strand of NC_030851.1, from coordinate 6,329,704 downwards.
TCTTCTGCGTTTTGTCAAATTCTGAATATTCAAAGCGAGTTATACCGGTCCTTATTAGTTTCTGGGTTAGCTTCTTATTCCCTGATTCCTCAAATCTCGTAAGACTCGTTCAAATTGTCCAGCGGCCCATCGCCACGTAATTGCCAATACTAATCAAATCATTTTACCAAATATTCCAAATGATTCACATTATTTATATTAATTAACATTAATCAAATTTATTTTTTTCTCATATTAATTTTAATTATTTTTGATATAATCAACTAAGCTTTCCAACAGTTTACTTTTATACATCGTTAGTAAAATGGAATATAAATTAAAATATGAAATTGGCACTTGAGTATTAATTTTGTTTAATGATATGTGTATGAATTTGCCTATTCAAGCTGATTTTAAATTTTCATCCTTAAAAATTATACTTAATGAAAAAAATAAAACTAAATATGAATATAATTTTCATGCAGCATATCACTTCTCTAGAAATTAGTAAACATTTCAAATGTATTATTTAATCCAGTATATTATTTTTATGTTGCATATTTTCCACTTTTATTTCTTTATTTTTTTTAAATTATAAAAAATAATAGGACGACATAAAGCATTTTTTTAATAAAACACAATCTATTTAAATAAATATATAAGCACATTTCCATCTACCGTATTAATAAACATATAAGCATGTTATATTTACCATGTAAAAATGAAATAATTAGTTTTCTTTAGAATAAAATAAATAATTGAAAAACAGTTTTAATATTTATATTATAATTTAAAATAAAAAAATAAAATCACACTTTTAACATTAACATTATAATTGTTTAGGTAAATAGTAATACAAAATCACTTTTGACAAAAATTATAATTAACAATTTATTTATCAAGTTGAATTGATTTATATTTATTAATACATATAAATATGTGATTGAGTTAACATCACAGATAACAACTTTACTAAATAATTTTTGGTAAGATAATTGTATAAATTGTTTAGTTAAAATTATAATACAGAATCATTACCTAATTAGATTATAATACTTAATTAGTGTTACATTATGAATAGGATTAACTATTTATTTTTATTAAAACAAATTTCTTAATCGTAGCATGGCCAAGGCGGGGAGGGTTTTGACTTGGGCGAGGTCAAACCCGAACGGGTGTGTGGAAGGCAGAGAATTGAGGCTTTACATTGTCGCTGCAAGCAGCGGGCAGCAGATATTCTCAAACGTCGACAAAAAGGCCATACTGTGTAGATGTTCTACTTTATAAGCATCAGATAAAGTAAGTGATTAACTCTTTCTTCTTCTACCAGAAAACCAAATCAAGAACAGACATCCAAACAAACAGAAACAATTGGATTGGGCACAAATCTTTGAGTTGTAGCAAATCTTTGTCGAAAACAAATGGACTTGGAAGGGGTTGCTAGATTACATGGCACATCTAAAAGTAGGAGGATAAAGCAACGACTTATTCACCCGCCATAAATATAGGCCGCTTCCCCTGTTTTAACTCTTTCGCCTCATAAAATTATCTTGCTTTCCCGACAAACAAAGATAATTGACGTGATATTTATATCCAACGTGGACTTAAAATATACTAATCACGACTGAACCGGAAACGCGATTAGTATTACGACGATAATCTTCTTTAAATTTGGTTGGAGAATAATTATAGTATAACCTGAAGTTTCTGAGAAACTACCACCACAACGACGCACGTCTCCCTTTTTCCTTAATCTATCTCGTTCTCTACGACGTTTTCCTTTTTCCAAAATATTTTGAATTTGAATTATTCAATATTTTGTCATTTCTGGTTGGTTAAACCACTTTGAATGAAGCCACACTGAAGAATTTTGGATCTTTCCTCATGATGTTTTTCTGCTTGGGTTTCAACAGGCTTTGCTAATTTCTGATCTGGGATTTCTTGTTTACGTCAAGATATTCCCGTTTTCCAAGATTTTTTTGTAGAGGTAAGCAAATTATTATGGAGTTTCTGGCTGTCGCAATGTTTGATAATTGCTTGGTATTTTGTTGATGGGATTAGTGAATGGTAAAATTCGAATCTTTGTGGCTTTCAGGGAAACACCAGTTGCCTTTGTTGCAAGTTTGGTGAATAAATCTGATCTGGGTTTCTATCTATTGGATCTCTAGAGTTGGTTCTGCTTTCATTTGAAGCCATTCATTTTCATTCTCTGCGGCAGCTTTTCTTTGAATAATCTGAAACCCCATTGGATTGAATAGAATATTTGATTTAGAAATTTCTGAGTTGTTCAATCTTTGACCCAACTCATTTTAATTTGCTAACTTGATTGGTCAAAGGTAGTTAAATAGAAGCTATGGATTTAGGTCAGGAAGAACTGGCTGGAGATGGAGAAATGGAGGAATTGGTTAGAGCATCCTCTGCTGATAATCCTCTCAGGGAAAATCATCTTCAGAGAACACATTTTCCTGGTATGGTGAGACAGAAAGCATATATTTTTGACGGTCTTGGAAATTATTATAATAAGGAGTGGGATCTTGCTGAAGGTGGTGGCAAGGAGTTTTGTTGGTACCATGTAGAACTTCCAAAAGGGAATCAGAAACTCTCTCAATCTGCACAATACCTCATAGATGTTCTTTGCCCACCTTTAAAGCTTCAAGACATTCTCTCACTTGTTAGCAATGGGCCATTTTGTGGACATGTTGATGGAGCGCTTGTCTTTAGGGTTAATTCACCTGGCCCTCCCTCCAGTAATTTTACATTTAGACTAGCTGCCAGGGTTACAGAAAATTCAGTGATTACTGTGTCTTTGGGACGTGTTCCCAGATTAGGTTTCTCACCGGTTGGTCAATCTCTTCTCTCAGAGATTCCTAGTGTTGAGAGTCCATCTTATCATAGAGGAGAGAGGAAGGAAGGGGGTGGGATTGTTATTAGAGAGCATGTTCTTGAGTTCTTATTGACAATGAATCACTCTGAGGAGGCTGATAATCCTGTTCCAAAGTCTGTCTCAAACCTTGTAGTTCACATCATTGATACGCACGTGGATCACCTTCAAGATGTTGTTACTAAACTGGAGATGGAGCTGGATTCTGTGGAGCTTGAGTTGGATAGAGGTACACAATTTATTGGGCCCCCTATCCGAATAAACACTGTCCTAAATCAATCTATGTTAAATTGGTTTATAGCTCTCTGTGCTATGGTTATGAAACAGTTTTGATTTCCATACTTCATTTATTGATGCATATTTCAATTTCACATGGGCATAAGTGGTTTAAGGATTTTCATGGACACAGAATGAGCTTGTGCATGTGGAATCATTTGAACTGCAAATGCAAGTGACCTGGAACATTTTTTCAAAGAACTTTTGGGGCATCATACCGTCTGAATACTTAGGATCAATACCATTTATGTACATTTTTCCTTCAAACCATCCTTGGAACTTGCTGTAACCTCTTTGAGCAAAAGTTAGGACACCAGAGGCGTTAGAGCAGTTAGCACTGGTGTATAATTGCATTGGCTTTCCATATCTTCACTCTTTACTTGAGATATGAGAAAGTATAGGTATTTCTCATTTTTGTTCCCTTGCGCCTTCTTTGCTCATTGCCAAGTTTATATTGCACACTTTTTAAGGTTGCATGCTTTATTCTGGCAATGAAGTTATCTGTAGATGAAGTCATATTCTTTTTCTGCTTAATCTCAGGTGGATTTGCTTTAAAGAAACAGATGCTAGATGATAGAAGATTCCCAAAAATGCATCTAAATTTGCAACGTCTCCTGCAGGTAATTTCTCTTTTTCACTTGTTTCTAAATGGCCAAGAGTGCAGAAAACACTTAAGTTAGAAAGAGCAGAAGGCCATTAAAGTTTAACCCTTTATGGGGATGTGATGGATGTTTGCCCCTTGTCAAACTACATTTTAATGGGTTAAAATTGCTTTGGTTTTCATAGCCATTAAGGTTTCGCTTTTGAAGGTTGCTGAAATTCCAATGATAGGTTGTGCTTGCACTCATATATTCTGAGTCATCCACAGGGATGTGATTTGGTTGAAAGTCCCATTTATTTTGAGTTTTGGTTTATTGGCTGTGTAATTAAGACCATGAGAATTGAACCCTCTTTGCTTATATGTGTTTTCCAAAAATGTAGGTGATTGCCCATGGTGAGCAAGTATATCCCCGAGTCAAGGAAAAATGTTCTTCTAAAAATTGGTTTGCAAGTGAGGACATCAGCTCCCTTGAAGAGCTGATTGGGCGCTTGAGGAGGCTGAAAGAGAATGTAGGGTTTCTAGCAAATCGTGTTACTGCAATTCAGGCTGGTTTGGATAGCTGGCAGTCGGAGCAAATTAACAGAAAACTCTATTATCTCTCTTTCCTTTCAATAATATTCCTTCCTTTATCTGTTATCACTGGAGGTAATAATTTGATTTTTGTCCACCTTTCCCTTATTATAGGAGCTCTGATTTGTTGATGGATCTTGGGTGGCAACATTGAATGCTTTACTTTTTGTTCAACATTTCAGTGTTCGGGATGAACGTGGGTGGAGTTCCATGGACTGTGCAAAAGGACCCTGCACTAAATGATGGTTTCCGCAATGTCATGATTATCTGTGTAGCGATGCTTCTTCTAGTTTTGCTCTGCTTTATTTTCCCTGCTCTTTATACCCGATTGACTGCCTGGCATAGGAGGAGGTCTTTGAGAAGAAGTTGGTCTCATAACAGGAGATCTTTCCTCAAGAGAACCATTGGAATTCAAGAAAGAGGTGGTTACCTCAGGATTTGACAGAATTAAAGAAATTCATTACCATGGTATTTTTCCCAATCACACATGCCAAGTGTACCATGCTATGCACAGATAGAGAGTGGTCAATAGCATCATTTAACTGGGCTAAAAATAGGAATATGTTGTCCATCACTTACTCGTATTTAGGCTAGAGGTGATGATGGCTCTTTATTGGAGGTGAGTCTTATTCTTTCGCTCATTTGTTGTATCTTATTTCATTTTTTTTGGAGGTTTAATTGTACAGGTGGTTCTATTAAAGTTTGGCTATACAAACACAAAGTTTTCAGCTTATTGCGATCTCAATTTGATGGTAATTGCAACTCAGTGGCACTCCCTTTTAAGTTTTCCTTTGAATTCTTGATGGTTTTTCAATGATGTCGCTGATTCATCTCCCAAGTCTGAACTTTGGCTTTATTGAGGAATCTGGAAGTTAGGTTTATTAGCTGTGAAAGCTGGAATTTGGTTTGAATTTTTGAAGAGAGTAACAGAAATTGCTTGAGAAGTGCTAAAAATGAAGTCAAAGGTGTACTTGGTGCCCATATTGGGCTCAGTTTCAGTATATGGAGGTGGATTAATCATCATCCACTCCCAGTTCAAATGTCTTATAACATATATAACTTTGTGTATATATCTAGTTTCATGTTCCATCTGAATTCGGATTGAAACCATGGATACCAAGCATATAGCTCAGAGGAAACTATCAGAACCTATTTTAAATTGTTGAAAATACACACACTTAGAGCACTATCTTGTATTAGTTGTGTTGATTAGAAGCCATTGCCTCACTGGTGCATTGGTAAAGGTACTTCTTCAGAGAAATGCTAAAGGGGTAGGATTATTAACAGAGATTGCCCTCCCATGATCAGTGTCTGAAACCATTTTCTTCAGTTTCACTTAAACTTTAGGCTTACCACCTTTCCTCCTGGAGTCACATACAACATGTCAGGGAGAACTAGCCAAAAGCCATGAAAAATCTATGGATTACTTGTATAATCTTTTGCACTCAGGATATCTGCAGTGCAGCTTCCTTTAAGAAAAATGTCAGCCTATCCTGAGCCACAAAGAATCAACTGTTATTGAGAGCTCAGTGCAAATGGAAAGCAAAGGTAAAGCAGCCAATCAAATTTCCTGTGAGCAGGTAGATTTGCTGGCGTAGAAAGTGCCAAACCAGCAATTGTGTGAGCCACGCCTTTCTTACTTTTAGTTGAGGAATAGCATCTATGAACCCTTTGTGACAAATGTTGCATGCACTACTTAATTATCTCATGACACGTGAAATAAAGCTGGATTAAACCATTCTACTAGCATGTTTGGTCTGATTTTTTTTTAATTTAAAATCTATTATAAAGCTTTTGTAAAAAATAATAATTTTTAAAATTAAGTTAAAGTTGTTTAGTAAATTTACTTTTTATAAACTCTATTTTATAAATAAATTATTTGACAAAATAACTTATATAAATTTTAATTTTAATTAAAATTATCATAAAAAGTATTTAATAAATAATTTTTTATTAATCATNAAGAGAAAAATTGAATCAAATAAAAAAAAAATGAGAGATGGAAGAAAGTAGAGAGTCGACTATTAAAACCTTAAACTTTAACAATGGAGGAAAAAAAGAGAAGTTTAGGGTGTCAGTAATAATTCAGGAAAATCACGTTTAGTTATTGATGTTCTTATTAACAAAGTTCACTTTTATGAACAATATTATCTCAACAATCATAATCAACAAATATTATTTTAATTTTCATCTAATTTATCTCAACAATTATTGATTTATTTGATTAATTATTTCAATTATAATTATCAAATATTATATATATCATAAAAAAATTAAAAATACATAAATATCATATAACTGTCATATCAAATAATAAACTGAGAAATATCAACTAATAAAGAGAGTTTTCAAAGTAAAAAAAAAACGATAGAAAATAAAACGAAAAACAAAATAGAAAGAAAAAGAAGAAATCATATCTGAATGTAGTTTTGAATTTTGAATTCTTTTTTTTTTATTTTTGTAAGAACAAAAAAAAAACCATAAAATGATGATTTTCAGAAAGGGAGAGAGGAGATGGAGATTGATAAGGAAAAAAAAGAGTATTTTTTGAAAAAAATAACTCTCTTAATAAGTTGACATGTTAAAAAGGAGAAGGCTCTTAATTGAAGCTTTTTTTTAAACTCTTTTTTTTAGATTTTATTCTTTAAAAAAAAGTTAATTTTTTTAAGAACTTTTCACGAAATACTGTTTGACTTAATTTTTAATTTTAAACAGTAGATAAGCTAAAAATAAACCAAACCAAAAACATCTCCTTGCAACTTCTTTCCAAACACACAGAAAATAAAAAAGTTAGACAATTTCAAACAGCATTACTCAATTAATTGTCTCATATTTAAACTAATTAATTAATTAATATTATGATAAATAAAAATATATATTAACAATCATTTATAAAATTTAAAAATTTTTCTCGCAGAATATAAAATAATAATCCTAATTGCAATTAGTTAAAATTAAAATTTATTCCTAAAATCTGTAATTACAAATTATTGTTGGGACACTCAAATTAGTTCTTAGCCTTCAATATTCTCTTTAAAATGGACAAAACTCAATATCCATTCTTCTCCAAGTCAAATCTAACAAAACATGGAAATGCTGTGGCTCCATTCAACCATAAGATCAGGTTTCGATGACGTGGCGTAACATTGACCGTGAAAACTGGAGAAAAAGGTTAAAAGGTGGGCAGGGTGCGTTGGTCGTTGATCTAGAACCTTCTATATCCTACCAGAAAACCGTCTCTAATCACCATTTCCACCTCATAAAAAAATAATATATTTTTATTTTTAAATTTTAATTAAAATTACACGTAAATTTATTAATTTTTAAAATAAATATTTTATTTTTAAAAAATATTTTTTATTAGACACATAAATTTAATCATTAATCAACTATTAACATTCTCTTCAATTTACTGACATGACAAGAATAAAAAAAATAAATTTACTTTTAATTAATTTTTATAATTATTTTTATATAATTTTATTATTTTTTATTAATTTTTTTTTAAAAAAAAAACTCCCCATATGGACAACACCGGAGCTCCCTTAGGGAGCCCTGATTGAGCTCCCTTCCCCCGAGAGCTCCGACCCATGGGGAGTTGGGGAGCATCAAGCTAAGGAGCACCGATCGGTGCTCCATTCTTTATTTTATTTTTTTATAAAAAATATAATAATAATTTTTTAATTAATAAAAAAATATATTTTAATTTTTTTATAATTTTAATTAACGGTATTTACACTTTTAGACGGAATTTCATTTCAAAAATTAATAACCCTTTTTATCATTTCGATCAAAATTTAAAAATAAGAATATTTTATCAAACACAAAACCACTTATATAATCAAAAGTTTTGGACAATTAGAATTAAATGTAATCGAAAAGTTTAAAACAATTAGAATTCATTTGAATAAAGTTAATTTGGTTTGAAATAATAAAAATTAATTAAATTTAAATAAAAGTTCAATATAAAAAAGCAATATATAATAACCTATTTATACTATCTCAAATAAATCCTAATTCAATAAAAAAAACTAAGATTCTACTCTTAACAAAAATCTTCCTCTTAATAAATAAAATTTAATATACTAAAATCTTAATAAAAATAAAAAAAAATTCAAACTAAATAAAATCTTAAATACTAAAATACTAAATAAAATAAGTTCCTGCATGTTCCAAAATCCTAAACCCTAGAAACCTCTCCTCACCTTTTATATTAACCCACAAAGCACTTCCCATCTCTGTCTTCATCGATCCTTCCCTGCTCTCACTAAGTTAAAGCCATGGCTACGGCAGCTCTACTCCGTTCATTTCGACGCCGTGACGTCGCCTCTGCACCCCTCTCCGCCTATAGATGCGTAAGTTTCCAGGTTTTTAATGTTTGCTTTAAACTTTTCTGTTAGCTTTTGGTGATTTGCTTGATGGATCTGTGTTTTCTGGTAGGAAAGGGGAAATTTATCTAGATATTCTTGTGTTGTGTCATTTAATCTGGAGGTTGGTTAAAAGCAGGAGATATGTTGGATTTTTTAAATTCATTTAAAGTGGAACTTTTGTGAGCCTTTTTTGTTTATTGATTTTGTGTCTTTTGAAACTTGAGCTTAGTTCTCTACGGAAAATTGAGGTACTGTTGTTATAGCCAAGTGGCTCTTTGGAGCAAGCTGGTTTAATCTTTCATTTATTTGAGACTTAGTTAAGTCTGTGAAAATGGTAATTGGAGTTCATTTGCCAAGTGCTTCTTAGTGAATGAAATGACTTATGCTTATGTGGTTGTTGTGCAGCTTACTAGCAATGGCAAAGCCTCAGGAGGAATTAATTGGGCAAGTTTCTCTAGAGCTTTCAGGTAACCATGGTTTGGGTTATTCTTATTGTGTATTTGTTGTAAATTTGTCATTGCTCAATGTAACTCTGGATCTTTTCCTTTAATGCAGTTCAAAACCTGCTGGAAATGATGTCATTGGTATTGATTTGGGGACAACAAACTCATGTGTTGCTGTCATGGAGGGAAAGGTAAAAATTAGACCAGTAGGCGGATGTTCTTAACGATTTTTCTGTTAGTTTTGGAAGGTGAAGTTATTTCATTATCGTCTCTGATTGAGTCTGTTATTGAGTACAGAATCCCAAAGTTATTGAGAACTCTGAAGGTGCACGGACCACACCATCTGTTGTTGCCTTCAACCAAAAGGGAGAGTTACTAGTGGGCACCCCTGCAAAACGACAGGCTGTGACCAATCCAACTAATACAGTTTTTGGAACCAAGCGTCTGATTGGTAGACGATATGATGATTCCCAGACACAAAAGGAAATGGGAATGGTTCCTTACAAGATTGTTAAGGCTCCCAACGGAGATGCGTGGGTTGAAGCAAATGGGCAGCAATATTCTCCTAGCCAAATTGGGGCCTTTATTTTGACCAAGATGAAAGAAACTGCAGAGTCTTACCTTGGAAAGGGTGTTTCTAAAGCAGTTATCACTGTTCCAGCTTATTTCAATGATGCTCAGAGGCAAGCAACTAAGGATGCTGGTAGAATTGCTGGTCTTGATGTTCAGAGAATAATTAATGAGCCTACTGCTGCTGCGCTTTCATATGGAATGAACAACAAGGAGGGTCTCATTGCAGTCTTTGATCTTGGTGGTGGAACATTTGATATTTCAATTTTGGAGATTTCTAATGGAGTCTTTGAGGTATGCTTGTTCTTTTCTAAGAAGTGTTGTTTTAGCAATGTTTAGGCAAACTGTACTAATAACTATCACATCCAGGTCAAAGCAACAAATGGCGATACTTTCTTGGGAGGAGAGGATTTTGACAATGCCTTGCTGGATTTCTTGGTGAGTGAATTCAAGAAAACTGAGGGAATTGATCTTTCAAAGGATAGACTTGCACTCCAGAGGCTGCGAGAAGCTGCTGAGAAGGCTAAAATCGAACTCTCATCAACATCTCAGACTGAAATTAATCTGCCATTTATAACAGCTGATGCTTCTGGTGCTAAACACTTGAATATCACACTGACCAGATCAAAGTTTGAATCTTTGGTAAATCATTTGATTGAGAGGACTAAGACTCCTTGTAAGAATTGTTTGAAGGATGCTGGCATCTCTACAAAGGATGTTGATGAGGTTCTTCTTGTTGGAGGGATGACACGTGTACCTAAAGTACAAGAAGTAGTTTCAGCAATCTTTGGGAAGAGTCCAAGCAAAGGAGTGAATCCTGACGAGGCAGTTGCTATGGGAGCAGCAATTCAGGGTGGTATACTTCGTGGAGATGTTAAAGAGTTGCTTCTCCTTGATGTCACTCCACTGTCACTTGGTATTGAGACACTAGGTGGTATATTCACGAGGCTTATTAACCGGAACACAACCATTCCAACGAAGAAGAGTCAGGTGTGTGTTTGGTGCAAAATGTTTGCCTATCTCCTTTTAGTAGACAGACATTCTATGTTATATAAGCTTAAACAGTCGACACACAATAAGTTGATCACATTTTTTGGCGCTTTTTTTTTTTTTTGGCTTTCAATCATGTCTTCTATGAATGATATTTATCTTCTTGTTTCATGTCTGATGGGGGTTCCTTGGTTTACAGGTGTTCTCTACTGCAGCTGATAACCAGACTCAAGTAGGTATCAAGGTACTTCAAGGTGAGCGTGAAATGGCTTCTGACAACAAGCTTTTGGGTGAATTTGAATTGGTAGGCATCCCCCCTGCACCTAGAGGCATGCCTCAGATTGAGGTCACATTTGACATCGATGCCAATGGTATTGTTACTGTTTCTGCCAAGGACAAGGCCACTGGGAAAGAACAGCAGATTACCATCCGTTCATCCGGTGGTCTTTCAGAAGATGAGATTGAGAAGATGGTTAAGGAAGCTGAGTTGCATGCCCAGAAAGACCAACAAAGAAAAGCTCTGATTGATATAAAAAACAATGCGGACACCACTATTTATAGCGTAGAGAAGAGCTTGAATGAGTACAGGGACAAGATTCCTAGTGAAATTGCAAAAGAAATTGAGGATGCTGTTTCAGATTTGAGGAAGGCAATGGAAGGAGAAAATGTTGATGAGATCAAGGCCAAGATTGATGCAGCGAATAAAGCTGTCTCAAAGATTGGGGAGCACATGTCTGGTGGTTCTGGTGGGGCGCAAGGAGGTTCTGCAGGAGGTGCTCAAGGTGGTGACCAGGCCCCAGAGGCAGAATATGAGGAGGTGAAAAAGTGATTCTGTTAGTTGTTTCTTTTGAGCGGCATTGAACCGCTGCGAAAGATGATGATATTGCTTTTTTGATGCATATGGTTTTTAGCGGTTTTTTTTTTTTTTGAATGTATTAAGCCTATTAGGATTTTGAGTCCCGAACACTTTCAGCATAATAGATAACTCAAAATTTTTCTGAAAGCGCGAGAATAATTAGGTCTTCTTGACTTGTGAAGACCGTCTTTTCTTCGTGTTACTTTTTTGGCTGCTTGTGCCCATTATTTACCATATTCCAACGAGGTGCAACAAGATATATATATATAACAGTATCCGATCATTTAGTTTTCTCACTGGGGTTGGATTGGATTCTATTCTCAATTCGTTAACACACATACACAATATCTATATATAGAGAGAGAGAGAGAGAGGAGGGAGAGATACATAAGNCACACATACACAATATCTATATATAGAGAGAGAGAGAGAGAGAGGGAGAGATACATGAAAAATGGAGATTAAGACTGCATACTGATAAAAAAAAGGGTCTTGTCGTTTTTATCGGAGATGCTTGAATTTAGTTAATTTATTATTTGATTAAGAGTGGTTTTATAAAATGAGAATAAAATAATTATATTATATGGATCAAAATGAAAGTAATTTAGAACATGTATCCTCTATTCATGGGTTAGTTTCACTATTGAGATGTTTAAGATAGGTAAATTTGATTGTTTAAATATGTAAGTAATTAAAATATATTCTTTTTTAACTTTTTCTTTGAAATACAATGTTTTTCTTCTTATCGTATTTTCTAAAACGGTTAAATGTCATTAAGATTCGTTATGTTTTTAAATCATAATATTCATCCACTTCTTAATATAAACAATAAATTAAAGTGCGTGTTATTCTTATGATGAACATATTTTTTCTTCCAATTATGAACATGTTCTTCCTAAACGTACTCTTCCCTTAACATTCAATTAACAACTTCTAGTTAACATATCGAATAAACGGACTAGAAATTCAACAGAAGATGGAGAGTTCTCTTGATAGAAAAAATGGTACGGCAACAACGCAAAATTAGAGTTGTGTCGAGTTGAAGGGCTTGCTTTGGTTGTTGGACTATTGAAGTCAGCTGGTCCTATGAAGTACTGTGAAAGCAGGAAGAGAGCAGCGAAAGAGAAATTTGAAGAGCCATTTGGGGGGGTCTTGAGGCATATAATAAAGGAATGGGTGACAAGAAGAATGCCAGCAAAACAATCAAGGGCGTAAATTTTGTAGAAGGATCTTACCTTGGATTAACCAAGTCTTTTCTTCAATGTTTGGGACCATGGGTGAGCTGTTTCTGAGGTTGTAAGGTTGGGGCAAGCATTCTCCCAAGGATTACTAGGATCTTTTTCCTCAATTAATATTCCTAAATTTAAATTATTCTACTTACTTTACTTGTTGTATATGTTGATGCAAACATAAAATATTGGTAATTTTTTCAAATGAGAATGGGGTTTGATTAACTGTGTTTATATATATATATATAAATAAATCAAAATTATTATTTTAAAATAAAAATTGTATCTACTACATTATTTTCACCAATTTCAAGGAGTAGCAATGCATTGATTACAAATTTCTTTTATTAAATATGTCACTGCTTAACATTTTCCTAAAGATTATTACCAAATCATGTCATGGAGTGACTGAGGGTCATTATACTAATTAATAAAAATTTACTAGTAAACTTTTTAATTAGAAAATTTTTCGAGGCTGAAAGCTGTTTTCATAGGGTTGGATAAGATCAACCCGTTTTTATATGGGTTTGGGCGTTTTTATAAAGCATTGAACTTGTTCATATGTACTGCTCCCCTTAAAATGGCCCAAGTTGGGCCTTCAAGCAAGACATGAAAGCCCTGTTGGGCTTTGGTTCCTGCATCCAAGGGTTGTCGGGACACTTCCGGCCCTACTCGCAAAACAAACTAACAAAAGGGGTACTTTCACAATATATGAGAAATGCATAGGCTTCCATGCAATATCCGATTTCCCTTCCTTTCCCTTCTACTCTTCTTTTGCAAACGGCGCCACTCTTCTAAACCAAAACAATTTTACGTATTTACCAGTTGCCACCCTCTCGTTAAACCCTAAATTCCCGCCCCCCAGAAAGATCACTGCTTTCTCCAGAACCCTAAGACACGTCCCAATCGTCAGCTCTCTCTATCTCTCTTGCCCTATGCTCTCGCAACTCTAAACCTTTTTCTTCTTCAGGTTTAACATTTAGCTCAAGTAAGCAGCCTAAAACTGAATGGTTCCTCCTTTTTTTTCTTTATATGTCTATACAGATTTGGTTTTACTTTTGCGAATGGTTTAGAGTTTTGAATTTCATGCATTTATTGTTGAAAATTTAACCCATTTTACTTATAGCATTGTTTGTTATAAAGGTTATGCGTTTGTTTCTATTATGTATTGATTCTTTCTTGGTTTGGAAAATTGATTTTGATGCCCATTTATTTATTGCAGGCGGTTTTCGGATATAGGGTTTTTTAATGGGTAGCAAGAAAAGAAGCACCAACTCTGTAGAGGAAGTGGTAGAGGGTCAAACAGATTTAGCTGCAGATAATACAGTTTCGATGCCTTCCGATAAGAAAAGTAAGATGTTTATCAAAACGGATGCACAGATGGGAGATGGGGTTGCTGCCCCTTCTTCTGTTCCTAGTTCCATTAAACCAATGGAGAGAAAAAAGAAGAGAAAACAATTAGACAAGGAGAGACGGCGTTCAGTTTTGGAAAATGAGGAATCTCAGCCCAAACAAATGAATCTTGAATCTAAAAGAAATGATGCCTGGGAACCTGTGGCATCTTCATCAACTATTGGTTTGCCTGAGTTCCATATCAGTGTTTTTAAGGACTTGGCCTCTGCAAATTCTTCTGTGAGAGAATCAGCTGTGGAAACGTTGGTGACAGAGTTGCAGGAGGTGCAGAAGGCATATGATAGGCTGGAGAACAAGGACTTGGTTGAGGGTGTTTTGAAATTGGAAGCTCAAAAGAATGATGGCTTGGATAACTGTGCATCATCTTTGAGATATGCTGTGCGTAGACTGATACGTGGTGTTTCTTCATCAAGAGAGGTTTGATCACTATCTCTATTCTTTGTCTCAGACAAATTCATGCAATTTCCTTTAAGGTTTTAGAACTTTAAATCTTGCATTTTGTCCTGGCTGTCATATGCTTACACTTATGTGAAAAATAAATTAGTTTAAAAATTCTTTTTCTAGAACACTTAGAGCAATCAATTTACATATGCTTTGTATATGCCATCTATGTTATTAACTGAAGTTAGTGTAACATCCAGCACTTGAGGTGCACATGTAATCTTGCACAGTATACTTGGCCACCATAAGATAACTTAACTTGACTAATTGTTGGCAATATATGCTGTGCCGCTGGTTTTGCAGTGTGCTAGACAGGGTTTTGCATTGGGTTTGACTGCTTTGGTGGCCACAATTCCTAGCATTAAAGTGGACTCCTTGTTGAAACTTATAGTTGATTTGTTGGAAGTCACATCATCGATGAAGGGTCAGGTAGGCATTGCTTTCCCCATTGTATATCAGGTTGTGGTCTGGTCACATAATGGTCAACAAGTAGCTTCTTATACTGCAGGAAGTAAGGGATTGCCTCCTGGGTCGCTTATTTGCTTACGGTGCTCTTGCTCGATCTGACAGACTAATTAAAGAGTGGTTTTCTGATAAAGATACTCTGCACATCAAGGAATTTATGAGTGCTATTATCTCCCTTGCTGCAAAAAAACGATATTTGCAGGAGCCTGCAGTTTCAATCATTTTAGAATTTGTTGGAAAGGTAGTTCCTAATGGAGTATATAGCCTTTTTCTTCAAAATATTCTTACTGTAGCTGCCAGAATGTGGGGGAATTGTAACAATTCTAAATCTATGCTACTTAAAAATCAGAATTTTTGACTCATTAGATTTCAACAGTTGTAATGTGTTTTTGTTCATGTCAATAATAATACTAGTGAGTTGTTGCAATGGTTAGTAATGTATCATTATAAAGAATTTAATTAACATTCTTATGACTGAATGGTATACTAGGTAACTGCTTCATATGTATTTAATTTGCAAGCATAATATGACTATTGACTGGTAATCTTCCTTGTTATTGTTTAGCAAGTCAATTACAATTGAACTTATTTATCTCTCATGCAACTTTTGTCTAATTTTTTTATGCTAGATCAATAAAACGACCAGAATTACTGTCATGAACTTAATGAAGAGGCTATCTTTTCTAAATATTTTCCTATGGGAGGGTGGCTTTCTCATAAATGGATAGATAGATGATGTCTTGGGACATATTTTCTTTAAGTTGTTTAGTGCTATCTTTTTTTGTCCTTCTTCCTTTTCCTCTCCCTCCTTTTTCTTCCTTCTCTTTGTACATTTTCTACCTCCTTGTCCTTGCTTCTATTTTATGTTATCACTTGTTTTATCTTTGTGATGTCTAATAACTGTATACATTTCTTGGTTGGCAATGATAATGCTGGCAGTGTAAGTATTCTTATGTGTATGTATGTCTTGGCAAGGTTCATGTCAGTAAAAGTGTTCTGGTTGCATAATGTGTTATGTAGATGTTTCAGTATTTAGTAACACTTCTATATTTTGCAGCTGCCTGATGAAGCATTGATTGATCATATTCTTGAAGCTCCAGGAATTCCTGAATGGTTCCAAGAAGCCATTAATGTTGGAAATCCAGATGCTTTGCTTTTAGCATTGAAAATTCGTGAAAAATTGTCCATTGACAGCACATCATTCGGTGAACTTTTGCCAAATCCATTCAGCTCAAGCAAACTTTTCTCTGCTGATTACCTATCCTCTATTGATAACTGCTTGAAGGTAACTTTTAATGCATCTGTATGCTGCAGGGATAATTATTGAGAAAAATAAAGTTTAAATATGTTCTAAAAGTATTTTTCTAATATGGCAGGAATCCACATTTTGTCAACCCCGGGTTCACTGTTTGTGGCCTGTTCTGGTAAATGTTCTACTACCTGATACCGTTTTGCAGGCAGAAGATGTAGCATCGATTTCTAATTCCTTTAAGAAGTACAAAAAGGGTCGCAAGTCTAGCTCTTCAGAAGAAGAAATTGTTAAGAACGTCCAATGTTTCTGTGAGGTTGTTATTGAAGGATCCCTCCTTCTGTCATCTCACGATCGTAAACACTTAGCACTTGATGTTCTGCTTCTTCTCCTGCCAAGATTACCTTCCTCTTTTGTACCAGTTGTTTTGTCCTACAAACTTGTTCAGTGCTTGATGGATATACTTTCCACAAAAGATTCCTGGCTGTATAAAGTTGTGCAGCATTTTCTTAAAGAATTGTTAGATTGGGTTAGCAATGATGATGTCAGAAGAATAGCTGTTATTGTGGCCTTTCAAAAGCATAGCAATGGAAAATTTGATTGTGTTACAAAGACGAAAACAGTTAAAGGTTTAGTGGCAGACTTCAAAACAGAAACAGGTTGCATGCTATTTGTTCAGAACTTGATTAACTTGTTTTTGGATGAAGGTCATGCTTCTGAGGAACCGTCAGATCAGAGTCAAACAACTGATGAGAATTCTGAGATAGGCTCAATTGAGGACAAGGATTCTATTGGAATTATGGGGAATGCTGATTTTTTGAAAAGCTGGGTTATAGAATCTCTTCCTAGTGTTTTGAAACATTTAAAGTTGGATCCTGAAGCAAAATTCCGAGTGCAAAAGGAAATATTGAAGTTTCTAGCTGTTCAAGGTCTATTCTCTGCATCTCTGGGCAATGAAGTTACTTCATTTGAATTACAGGAGAAATTTAGATGGCCAAAAGCAGCCACCTCAATTGCTCTTTGCAGGATGTGCATTGAACAACTCCAATCACTGCTGGCAAATGCTCAAAAGGTTGAGGAGCCACGGTCTTTGGCTAATGGACTTGAGCCAAATGACCTTGGCTGCTACTTTATGCATTTCTTTAGCACATTACGCAACATTCCTTCAGTTTCTCTCTTTCGAACTGTAAGTGATGAGGATGAACAGGCAGTCAAAAAATTGCAAGAAATGGACAGTAAACTTTATAAAGACGTAAGCTTGCTCTCTTCCTTTGCTAATAATAATCAATGCTTTTGACTGTATGTTTCTGATTTTGGGATAATTTTCTATACTTAATCTATGTTCTTGAACAATTTTTGTTGCACATGCTTGTTGACTTGGCTAGCAACTGAAAGGTTGAGGTAAGTTTGGTTTTATTGCCTAGTAATTTTTTTTTTTAACACTTATCTATTTGTTCATGGTTTATTGACATGGTAGACAAAGCTTTATCTCTGGTGAATAACAATGGGAATGTTTTCTTGTATGATATAATCTGTTTTGCAACTTGTAACTTTAGTAATGCTCGTCTTCAACCTTCTTTGCTATTTACTCTTGGAGCAATTTACAGGTTTTGAATGCTTGTTTAATGGCAGGAAAGGAACTGTGGGCTAAGCAGCAATGCAAATAAACTGCATGCATTGAGGTACTTGCTTATCCTATTGGTACTCCAAGTGCTCCTTCGACCTGGGGAATTCTGTGATGCAGCCTCTGAACTTATCATATGTTGTAAGAAAGCTTTTTCAGCTCCTGATGATCTCGACTCATCTGGAGAAGATGAGTTGGACAATGATGCAGCGCCAGAATTAATGGATGTTCTTGTGGATACTTTGCTTTCCTTGCTGCCACAGTCATCAGCCCCTATGCGGTCTGCTATTGAGCAGGTGTGCAACAATGACTTGTTCAGGATCATTCATGTCTTATATCCTATACCTTTGTTCTGGTTTTGCAACTCCTTAATTTTTTCCAATTCCTCCCTTGTTTAACGTTTATAATTGCCTCTTATTGATACTGTTCATAATATTCTTTCCTAATTAAATGTTTTCTTGATTATATTTATATCTTTTACTGTTCAGCTGTAGTTTTCCTGAAAACTATTCATTTTATTAGAACAACTTGAAGTTTTTTTATGCTTATAGAAGATACTTTCATTTGTCTTAGTATAGGTGTCTTTTCACAAATCATATATGGTATTTAGTTTGGCATGTATTATCTATAGGTTTTCAAATATTTCTGTGGTGATGTCACTGATGATGGACTGCTGCGTATGTTGCGGATAATTAAGAAAGACCTAAAACCTGCTAGACATCAGGAAGCAAGCAGTGAAAATGACGATGATGACCTTCTTGGTATTGAAGAAGATGAGGATATTGATGAAGCTGAGACAGCTGAAACAGCTGAGAGTGACGAACAATCAGAGGACTCTGAGGCAGTCGTTGGCAGTGAGGGGGCTGACAAAGAACTTCCTGAAGATTCTGATGATTCTGATGGAGGAATGGATGATGATGCAATGTTCCGCATGGACACTTATCTTGCCCAGATCTTTAAAGAGAAAAAGAACCAGGCTGGTGGTGAAACTGCTCAGTCCCAGCTTGTCGTGTTCAAACTGCGAGTTCTTTCACTTCTGGAAATTTACTTGCATGAAAATCGAGGCAAGTGTTTATTGCTTTGAGTTATCTTTAACAAAATGTCAAATGCCACCTGTGATGATCAATTGCTGCCAATTTGAATATGTGACTTCTGCAATTGGTTTGTCTGTTAGTTCAGGAAATGTTGACTTTTGTGATCTAGATACTTCATTGAAGAAGTGTTTCTTTTGTTTTACCTTCAACTTATGTACAGCATTCTAACCATTACTTATTTTTTGATCTTTCTAATCCAGGTAAGCCCCAAGTCCTGACAGTGTACTCTAAGTTGGCTCAGGCATTTGTCAATCCACATACTATGGATGGAAGTGAACAACTCGGGCAGCGAATATGGAGTATTCTTCAGAAGAAGGTATTCAAAGAAAAGAAGTTGCCCAAGGATGAATCTATGCAATTGTCTACTCTTGAATCTCTATTGGAGAAAAACCTTAAGTTGGCATCAAAACCATTCAAGAGAAAGAAATCTGCTAGCACCCTATCCAAGAAGAAGCTGTCAGCCTCTTTGAACAGGCACAAAATGATTGTTTCCCTTGCTCAGAATTCAACGTACTGGATATTGAAGATCATTGAGGCAAGAAATTTCTCAGATGCTGAATTGCAGGGAGTTTTTGATCTCTTACAGGCTGTGTTAGTGGGGTATTTTGACAGTAAAAAGTCCCAAATAAAATCTGGATTTTTGAAAGAAATATTTAGAAGAAATCCTAGGATCGGCCATCAACTTTTTAGCTTGCTGTTAGACAAATGTGGCAATGCAAAATCAGACTTTCGACGGGTCGAGGCTCTTGATTTGGTGATTGAAGTATTGAAGTCGCAGGTTCCAATGAATCCTAGTGAAAGCAACTGGGATGCATCAAAGAAAATCTTGAAAAGCCATCTGCAGAGTCTAAGTCATTTAATAGAGAGGTTGGTAACAAGGATGCCTGAAAAGAAGTTGAGAAAAACTGAAGTGCACAAATTTTGTGATAAGATCTTCCAGATGATATCAACACTAGACCTAACCGAGGCTTTTCTGAGATGTTTGGGACCAGATGCTCGTCCTTCTTGTGAATCTCAACTCGGTCCCCTTTTTCTTAAGTTGAAGAAGCTGGAATGAGGGCCAGCTGTAAGATAATAGATATTTGTGGAAACTCCTTACGAAAGGGAGCCTGATTTCAGCTGCCTACAGTGGCTTGGTGGCAGTCTCATTGCTACAACCAGTATGGCTTCAAATAGATATAGCTGTATTTGAGGAACACGTGATCTCTCCTGATTGTTGCTCCAAGTAACCTGAAGACTCGCTTGGTGAGATTGAAAAAATTTTGTCGGTGGTTATTGTTCCAGTTCCTTAGCTTTCTTGTAAGTGGTCACACTGGGAGAGAAATTGTTGACATTCAGGCCTAATTTATCAATAAAATTGCCACTGATTGTATTGAACGGGCTGCTCCTATTTGTCATCTAGCTGTTTTCTCACACTAATGCTCTATGCAATGTTAATGTTGTGTTGATTGTGCAAATGTTACTCCCTGATGCAAGAATATATATACATGTCTTATCTGTGCAAGTCAGTGTCGATGTTCCAGAGTCGTGGGCATAGTTAAGTATCTATATCTTGGCATACAGCAGCATCTGATCACTGAAGATACTGCGTTGTTTACTTTGGGAATTGAAGAGAAAGGATTTTTATTTCTTCATGAGAATAATACACGTATTTTTGAATGATGAAAAATATGAAGCTTCCTCTCGCCAACCGCCGTCCCCACTCTCCATTGCTGTTATTGTCAGCATCTCAAACCCTTTTTGGGTGCTATATGTTGACCATGTCAACAAGGTGGTGGTGCCACCCTATTGCCCAATTGAACATCACCTGGCTTGCTTCTAAATAGATATTTTCAAATTTTCTTGCTGAATTAGCGGATTGGTCATACGATATGATTGTAAGTTTTATACCATGTACTATGCATTCTATCAAACACTTCTCTCTCTCTAGATATATATATATATATATATATAAATGTAGAATAGAGGAAACTTGCATACACGACAACAGCAAAGGCGTTGTAGATATTTTTCTCACTCATCGGATAATCAAGGTAGGAAGAGTGACGCTGCCGTTGTTGAAATAACAGTAACGCCAGACCACCTCCAGGCATAGCAAAGTGGCTGATCAGCAAACGAGAGCTAACCAGTTCTGGACCTTGAGCTAGATGGCGCACGGGTATCGGGCAAAGCGCATATAAATGGCGATTGAGAACCATTTTTCCCTGGAGGCGGCAACCATCATGTGTTTGTCATGTTCCCATCCTCTGGAATCCAAGGCAGGCAGGCGGCAGTTGCCTTCTCTCATCAATTCCTCTCCATATTTAATCAGAACTTGTGCAGGGTTACTTTTCTACTGTTATCTTCTTCCCCATCATTTCCCCCAATAATAAATAATATAAAGGCTACAACCACCATTCCTGTTATAATCTCTCTTGTTTACCAAGGAAAGAATATGCACTCTCAAAATTTTGCATTTGAGTCTGTTGCCACATGCCACGCCTACCAACAACCAATAAAGAAGCAAGATTAAAATTGTAAATGCCTCTATTGATGCTGAAATTTCAAGTATTAGGGTTAAATGCAAATAAAGTATTTTTCCAACCCCACTATTTTTCCCTCCTACCTATCTTCTACCAATCTCTAACTCTTTTCCTCACTACATTTCCCTGCCCACTAAAATCCACATTCATTCTTCCGGCCAAGGCGCCCTGCCCCATTTCCAATTCTCATCAATTTCTTTCCTCCGAAGAGAGCAACCATTACAATTCACACAACACACTTAAAGAACCCACCCTGTACAACAACAAAAAAGAAACAAAAAAAAAAAGGTTCATACATTCAACATTTAGTACTCTACTGAAATCCACATCTAATTTTCAATTTGTTAGCAATGTTAGCAAAATCTACCTCATCTATATCCCACCCAACTCCTCCTGGATTGCCCCAAAATCTCAGCTCACAAGCTTCAAAAACATATAACCCATCCTTCAATCCATGTCCTTAAGATCGCGCATCATCAGCATCAGAATCACTTCCTGACGAACTCCCAGAGTCCGAATCTGCAAATAATAACCTCACAAAAATAAGCATTTTTCTCCACAGACAACTTTTTCTTTTTCCTAAAACCATTATTCCAAAATTCATAATTGAGTAGAGTGATACCGCTTGAAGATGACGAATCACTACTTGAACTGCTGGAGCTGCTAGAACTGCTACTAGCACGATCATTATCCTTCTCAATCTCCACAGGTGGAAAACTGCTCATCGGCATTTCATCCCCAATATCTACATCTTCCTCGCCTGCATCCCCTTTCTTGGGCTTCTTCATTTCCATTGCAACCTCAATCTTCTCCACAGTTACCTCCTCCTGCTTTTTCCATCATTTTCCAATCAATACAAATATAAATTCATCAAATTGATACAATTCAAGCATTAACATTATCAGTTAGACATCAAGCAATCACAATGTGCTTACCCTATTGCTGTCATTAGACACCACATTGTTTGCCATCAACGCTTGCCGCTTAATCTTGCTGACCATCTTCTTGTAATTTGTAACAAACCGATCCAACTCCCACAGCGTCTCTGTATCCATTGCCTCTATATCGAGTTCAATCTCGTCCCCATCCTGCCTTAAATGCCCATTCCTCTTCCTTATAATCTGAACCACATTATCCATCTTCTCCTGTGGCAAGCTCTGCAATCCAATACCCAACTTTTGCTTCTCCTCCATACTCATTTCCCTCTTGTTTGGATCTTTTGCCTTCGGCTTCGGCTGCTTCAATGGCTTCACTGGCGGTGCCCTTACAGGTGAAGCCACCCTTGCCGGCGCCTGCATCTGCAACTGAGGCGGTGGTACATTTGGGTTTGAAACAAAGCCTGAAACCCCTCCAATTTTATCAGATCTTGCCACAATATTAACCGAATCATCCCTATCAATATTCCTCTCCCCATTCCTTTCCCTCTCTTTCTTCATCCTATCAGCTTCGCCATGATCCCAAGAACTCGCCTGTAACTCTTCCTCATAATAACCCTTTTCTTGTGGCACTTCTTGCTCCTCCAATTTCAAACTCAGCGGCCGGAAAAACTCCTCGAATCTAGCAAGCAACTGCTCAGCCAGCATATAAACCTCATGCCCTTTAGGGTTATACAGCATCGCGTTATTGAAGGTCAGCCTTACATCAGCCGCAAAATCCAACGGAGACCCATAAAAATTCTTGGCCATCCTCGATTTAACACTGCCCAGATCCATCGGATTCTTGATTATATCATAATAATCATGAAGACCCATCCCAACGACATCGACCGGCGAATTGAAGATGTACCCATACTTCTGCTTCATCAATTTGTTCAAAATTTGGGAACAGTTTTTCATCAAATGAGTCGTCGATGCTTTTCCGTTTTCTTGAGGGTTCAATCTCTTCAATTCTTTGCTGAAATTTGGGGGCAAAGGCCGTTTGTTACCTGAAATGTTTTTTTTGGATATGGGTTTCTTGGTGGAGCTGGATCTAACGTGAAAATCATTCGACTCAATTCGATTCTTCAATTCACGAATCTGCTCCAACTCGGCAACCAACCGATTCTTCAGATCGATCAACTCCTTCCTCGAATACGAGCTGATGTGGAAGCTGACGTAAGCCCCAGAGCTGAAATCGTTTAGCTTCCGATTAATCGATGATGCGTCGTCAGAAGCTGCGGATTGGGTCACGGCAGGGGAATCATCGACGACGTGGCCAGCAACGTCGTCAGGCGGCGGCAAGTGCTGGTGCAATTGACGTTTCTTGTTGAATTTAGGGTTAGGGTTAGGTTTTGTTGCTGTGAAGGGAACTTTGCCCATGAATTTAGCGACACTGCTCTTCGGCTGCGGTGGCCAATTTGACTCACTTCGATTCGCTAACAC
This sequence comes from Theobroma cacao, assembly GCF_000208745.1. Taxonomy (NCBI): domain Eukaryota; kingdom Viridiplantae; phylum Streptophyta; class Magnoliopsida; order Malvales; family Malvaceae; genus Theobroma; species Theobroma cacao. The sequence continues at coordinate 6,305,771 of NC_030851.1, read as the reverse complement.
GGCCGATGCCATTAAATTATCGGGAGCCGGCAGGGTTCCGGCAAGGGTTTCCCGATTCGGATTGAAAAATTAAAACCATGAACGAGATAAAGCGTGGACTCCACGCGCCACCTCAGAAGCCCGCACGCGCCCCGCCAACCAATGTAGCCAGGAATTTAAGATAGGAAAAACCTAAAATTTATTTTCTTTGAAAAAATTTTATACGTGAAGACTAGGGTTTGGGATCTAACCCTTGATGAGCGAGGAACAAGAGAAGGCTAGGCTCGCTTCTTAAAGGCGATGAGATCTGCCCGATGGAGTTTCGGGCACTATCTTGACCGTTAGATGGAGTCCTCTTCTTGATCGAAGGGTTGTTAGGCATTTGGGGGGTGACCAGAAGGCTGGACAGATGATCTGGCATGGACGGTTGAGATGGGGAAGTTGGGACACGTGTGTAGCGGAAAGACCGTGGATCGGGATCGTAGATTTGGGTTTAGGTTTGGGGTGAATTTGGGGTGCATGTGGCTTGAATTTAGGGTTTTTATGGGGGTGCGGCCCACCGGCTGATGACGTGGACGGAAAGCCACCTGGGTGGTCCGGCTTAAGCCGGAAGCCACACGGCATGTGTGAGGAGCGTGTCAAACACAAAGGGCAATATCGTAAATTAAACCAAATGATTTATTAGATAAATCAAATTACTAAATCACCCTCACTTGCCTCAAAAATATCATCATCGTGTTACAATTATTCCTTTTCGGGTTTCAGGTGTTCAACTGTTTATTATCCATAATAATTTTAATTATGGAAACAATTAGTAATAACTAATGTCGTTATTAGTGGATAATCCTCCCATGGTAAAACTAGTTTTGACCATGGGTGTCTAATATGAACTTCTGCTTCAACTTTCCGAATATCTAACCAAATTTTTCTGCAAAAAATCAATTAAATTGTTTTTAATTAGTTACCTGCTTTCTAGAACCTCCATCATTCACCAACTCTCCATTCTATCTATAATAAAATCCTACAAAATCATTTCTTCACATTAATTCTAGTCATTTTTTACTCTAATATTTTTTTCTTTCTTTTTCTTCTGTCTCCCTCCAGGATGTTGATGATATTCAGTTTTTGGAGTTTGTTGCGGTACAATATTCCCCATTGTTGAATAGCAGAAATTATTTAGTAGCAACTCAGATGTGTCATGTCATTAGATGTCTAGGAGGTAAACAATAGAAATTGTCACAGAAAAAGAAAACATTTAGTAGGCCATGTTCTTTACATGTTAGTACCAAAAATTATAAACAGTATTCCTTGTTTAATTTAATACTTCTGTTACTTTTCAATACCAATTTATATTATAATGTATATTAAGGTTTGAGATCTATAGTAAAACCTCGATAAATTAGTATTCGGTAAATTAATAATCTCGATTAAATAATATTTTTTATTGATCTCGTCTTAAAACTAACGTGATAAATTAATAATTTGTTAAATTTATAAGATAGTATATTTTAAAAAGACACGTAAGTCTCACTTGATATGACTACAATGTTATTTGTTTCTTCTTCAAATTGATATCTCATTAAATCTTATCTCTAACTTTTCTTAATGCATTAAAATGCTCTAGTGTAGTATTCTCATATTGTAAAAAAAAATTATGTAATGTGATTGTTGCTTTGAGTATGTCTTGATCATATTTAATATTGCTTAGCTCACTTGCAAGTTAAACTTTTTAAACACATGCTGTTACAATTGTTTTTTAATACAATTTAGATTTTTTATATTGTACCCATATAATACTTAACGTATTTCATTCGTTATTGTTGATTTCTTTACATCTCAAAAAGTCATTGTGTTTAGTTTTACCGTTTATGATATTATATGTTCTTTTTATAAATATTTTTGCTTGACTTAATGTTTCTGAAGTATATTAATTAAGTATATATAGAATGTAATTTTAATTTGTTGAAAAAATAGATAGAGTCATGACTTCTATTTAATAAGACTACTTACATTCATAAACTTGTTTTAATTAAACAAATATATAAAATAATGATAATTCGTAATTTGATAATTAAGTAATATTCGTATAATCGCAATGCATAATACATTTATTAAGTTCGATATTTTGAAAAAAAAAAGAATACCCCAATCAATTAATCTTTTTAATTAATGTATAAATTAATAAATTATTAATTTATTGATTAAATAATATTTTGATTAATTAATAAATTTTCATGATCTTAAAGATATTAATTTATAGAGGTTTTACTATATTTAAATCCAAAGTAATGATATTAAAGAGTAAAAAAAATAAATTGGCTTAAATACAAAAAGTCTCTAATGAGTCATCGTCTTTTTATTACAATTAATTAAATTATTAAATATTTATTTACACTCAAGTAAATTTTAACATGGACAAAAAATTACAACTTGCATTAGCTAAATATCAATGTGGATTTTTTTTTTCATGTGACAATGATGTCATAAAAAAAATTACCCGTGCACTAGAAATTTAAAAGTGTTTATTTTTTATTTTTTAATTTTTTTTTCTGTTCTCCTTCACTACTTTTTTCTCACATGATAACATTTAAACCACATTACCAAAGAGGGTTAATGGTATCAACATGTTTCCATCCACAGAAGGACTTAATTTGATATAAATAAGTATAAGAAGAATTAATTAATCGCAAAAAAAAATCAAATGATAAATTTAGAGTTTCGAAATTTTTTTATATTCAACTAAAAAGATACATATCAGGCGAAAAAACCTACGATTAGGTTTCAAAGTTTAAATTCACATCAAGTAGACTTGTTTGAATTCATATTAATACATATGTATATTGTTTCTATTATTAAGGCTTCTTATAAATACAACATGCATGTATTGAAAAAGACAATAACATTGATTACACTAATTAATTCAATTGCCGCAAAATTTTTGTTGGTTATATAAAAATTTATAATAACAATAAAAAAATTTTGGTTACAAGTACTTATAAGTTAAGAAATAAATTTTCATTTAACATAATTTTTGCACCAAATTCATGATTAATAAAAGATAATACATTAATTATAAAATTTAATTTATAAATATCATCTTAATTAATGTATATAGGCATAGAGTTCTGGCCTTCTTGAGTTTATGATGCTAGGGAATCTGTTCCTTGAATTTGTTTTGAAGCTTGCCTTTTATTGCTAAGTGGAGAAGAGTCAATTTTAACATTATTCTTATTTTCTTATTTTGTAGTAATTAGGAAAGGAAGGCCCTTTTTTTAAAAAATAAATAATAGTTATTATAGCTTTAATTCTTGAACTTCTAAGACTAAATACTTAAATTGGGGCAAAATATTTGGGTATTTTTCAATGAAAGATCAAACGTTTCTATTGTAGCAATTAAGGGACATATATTTTCGATTCTTTACAATTAAAGGTTAAGTTGACAGGTGGATGGAGCATATATTATGCACAATAGAAAATCATGTGAGCTAATAACATGGCAACCATTTTCATTAGATGTTAACTTATTAACGATTTGTATGGAGTGTTGCTAATGTTTTGTACCAAGTGTTGATATATCAGGATTTATATGATTTTTTGATGTTTGTGAACTTTTCTTCAGAATATGCAAATATGTGAGAGGTCAGATCTATATAATATGTTGTTAAACGCTATAGTTGAAAAAGTTGTTCCATGGCATGTCGAAAAAGTTGTTCCATGTTGTTACACATAATTTTTTAAATTTTGTTACACGACATGTTAGGAAATGTTATTGCTACTTTTTGTGAAAAAAATGTTGTTAACATCATGTTAAAAAATGTAGTATTACACGTCATATTCTAAAATTTAGTTGTTACGCACCATGTTAGAAATAATTATTACACGCTATGTTAAAAATGTAATTGTTATATGCAATATTGAAATTTTAATTGTTGCACATCATGTTAAAAAATGTAATTGTTATACATTATATTGAAAATTTAGTTGTTACATGCCATGTTAAAAAATATAGTTGTTACACACTATGTTAAAGATTTAGTTGTTATACGCCATGTTGAAAACTGTAGTTATTATATGTCGTGTTAAAAATTTAGTTGTTACATGCCATGTTAAAAAATGTAGTTTTTACTTGCCATGTTGAAAAATTTAATTGTTTCAAGCTATGATGAAAAAGTTGTTACACGATATGCCATAATTTAAACCATTTTAACTTGACAGAAATTTTTTTTTGACAAAACTACTATTTCATATCTTACACGATAAATCAGCTTCCACGTCATACGCATATTTTACAAGCACCGGACACATTTTACCTTAGCTTTTAATTATAAAGAATTGAAAAGTTTAGCTATTGATTGTTAAAATTGAAATAGTTAATCCCAATTTGACAAAAACTACAAAATTTTAACTCCAAATTGAGCATTTAGTCGAATTTTAACTACAAGTGGCATACTTTTTTTTTTTTGCATGCTTCATTTGTGTTTCTCTATGCACTAACAATGTAATACGCTTTGACATTTTTTATTTTGTTGAGGTCAAAATAAGGGTGGAGCTAACTAACTTTTGTTAAGTGCTCAAAGATGAGAAATAATAAGGGTTAAAAATTTTTAAAACTAATATGTTCAACTTAATCAACAATTAAAAGATTTGTAATAAAAAATAATTTTATATAATATGTAAATCAAAATGAGTAATAAAAGAAAAACTTACAATAGTTTTTTAAGAAAGTTGTGTTCGACTATCTTTCTTATATTCAAATTCATCAATTATTGATTATATATTAAAAAGGCTAGTGATATCTTTTTTAATATAAACAACTAAATTATCTACAAGAAACTGATTATTCATTTTATTCTAAAGTTTTATTTTCATGATTTTTATTGCTGAAAAGACTATCTTTGTAGTTGATGTATAAATCGAAAGTGTCAAAATAAGGCTAATTAATCTATCAATCAAGATTAATAAAAAAAATAATATATTGATGAAATTTTAAGTAACAGTCGATAGTGCAACATTACAATTTATATTTGAGAATTACATAATAATTTTTTAATTTTAAAGGCTAAAATCATAAAAAATAAAATTATCTTAACAAAAAAGAAGAACACGGTAAGCAAAAGATAGAACCCATATAACAAAAAAGAAAGAAAAAAAAGAACATCGTTGATGATTTGTAGAAATTTGGAGGAGAAAATCTATAAAAGCTTAAAACATATGAGCAAATAAAATGAATATAAATAATAACTATATAAATAGAAAAAAAAATAAGAAAAAACTTTACCTCATCTTAATTTCACATAATGGTGACGAGTGGTCATTCCTTATCCAAGCTAATAAGCTCATAAATATTTTTCTAAGAATGAAATGTGTTTTGATGATGAGTTATAAAGAAGAGAATAAAATAAAAATAAAAAAAAGAAAAGAAAAAGAAAAAGAGAAAGAAGTGTGAAAAAACTTAAAAATTAGAATAAAGTTAAGTGGGGCTCATGGAGTCATTTTATTATTCTTTATATATATTAATTATTAAATAAAAAAATTTTGAAGACATATTAAAAATATATATAATAAATAAAAGATTTTAAAAATTTTGTGCCACCATCCGCCCCTAAGTCAAAATACACTAGAGATAATTAGGAGTTCAAAACAGTTGGTTCAATTAATTCAGTTAACGAATTTTTATAATCAAAATAATTGAATATTGTTTAAAATTAATCAAATTGATTGATAATTAAATATTACTTAATTAATTGAATCAGATTGTTAATTCGGTTGGGTAATGAATTAATCAAAATTTTTGAACCCGTAAGCCTTAATACACTCAAGCACAATTTTTTCAAAATTTATTTTCCAAATTAATTTCAAAATTAATAATATTAAATTATGAAATCTTAACAATACTATAAGTTTAATAACAATAAAATGTTCTGACAAATATAAATGAGAACACACTAAAATATTCCAACAAAAATAAGTAAAGAAAGGTAATAAAATTATTCCAACTTTCAACGACTGGAAATATAAAAAAGTTCCAACAAGAAAATAAGTGAACACCTTCATCGCTCAAGTGATATATAAACCTTTCTCCAGCTCAATTGCTTGTTCCAATGCAATTGATGAAAATTGTATAACCATATAAAAAGAATGGCAATAAAATTTAATTGGAAAAAATTAACTAAACTGGTTAATTCAGTTAATAAAAAATAAAAATTTTAAATCGATTTATTGGCATTTATGTCCAAAATTATGAATTAACCAAATTTATACAATGAAATTAATTTTTTAATCGAACATTACTCACAAAAAATATCATATTGCAATTGGCGGGATCCAAGGTTGATTTTGGCGGGCATCGACATTGCAATTGGCGTGATGAAACATTTTTATGGGTAGATTCGTCATTTCCCCCCCCATTTTCTGACGCTGCAAAACAGGTTGGTTACTAATCGGTATCGCCGTCCCGGCTGAGGGTCACAGCTCGTCCCGGCTGAGGGTCACAGCTCGTGCCGTCATGGGAAATAGCTAAATAGGACTGGACAGTTGAGAGCGCGTGGGGAATACTCAAAGCGAGGGTAATTATGGTATAACGGCCGATTAGACCACGACTTACTTTTAATTTCCCTGCACTTTCCTTTGGTTACGTAGGGGTAGAGATTATGAAGCAATGTAAGGGCCATTTCAAGCAAAAGGGATTAAAGTTTATATTGAAAATTAACATCCATTAATTAATTAGCAATCACTGAATAGACAATGCATACAAAACTTAAATAACATTTTTATTTAGATAAGTGTTTTCAATGAAAATCATAAATAAAATTATCCTTGTTCAATAGTCTTGAATTAATTCTTTGTACAAATATTACTTTAATTAAATTTCACACATCATTAAATTGCTTGCTAAATTTTATTAAGTGATTGCTTTTTTTTAATTTTTTATTATATTTGGACATAATATCTAAAAATATTTATGACTTATTTAAAAAAATTCATATAAATTTTTTTATTATGTACGATCAAATCTCTTTACTTTTATTTTAAATTAAATAAGTCTTCATAATTAATATTTGACTAATTATTATTTTCAAAATTTTCACTTGTCATTTTATATAATATGGTTTGATGTGAAATGATAATATGTCGTAATAAATAATAATATAACACGTTGGTGTGAAATGATGGCATGACAATGTAGCATTTCACCTTCCATGCCAGCACCACATCAGAATCACATGGTATTTTTTTTAATTACAATTAATTAATCGATAGCCATAAGAGATTATTTAATTATAAATAAAAATATAAAGATTTGATTGAATATAATAGAAGAATAAATTTTTTAAAACATTATGTCTTAATTTTAAAAACCTTTCGAGATTTAGTTTCAAATTTTACCGAAATCTTGCTTACTTATTTCTTTTTCTTTTTGGTACTTATTTCCTTGAGTTTCTTGGATTAATCTGATGTACCTTCATAAATAATATTCCTATTTCTTTTGACTTCAACCTTAATCTCAAAAACGTGTTTGAACTTGTGTTAAGGTTCCAAGTATACCAATGTTGAATAACAACTTGATGTATGTATGTAGATTGATGGATAATTAATTTGTTTAGATAGCATTAATAATAATAATAATAATAAAAAGCCATGGTGAAGGCTGAATTGAACACATTAATAGAATAAAGCAAAGCTTGTTCCTTTCCTATTGTTCTTTGCTTATGCAGCCAACTTGGTACTTTTATGCTCGGATTGGTATTTCAATTTTGTTCCTAGACAAATCCTAGTTGTTGTAGAATTTTTAAATCATGAATATGAAAGTAGAGGATTGGCGTTCGAATATTTGACTTATTAATTAATACATAATTTCTCTATTTAAAAGAGTGTGTTCGATTTTTTTTTTTAATTTATAAAAAAAAATAAAAAACTCTAAATTTATATGTTTTTCTTTATGCACGAGTTTTCATCGAATAAATTTTGTTTGAAATAATCTCTAACAATTTATAGCAGACTCACTTGGACTATTTCATTCTTTCTTACTCTTGTTTTTTCAGCAGCCCCAGGAAAGAAAAGATCATCACCAAATCTTGGGAATGAAACATCTTTTTGGTCGTTTTAACATTGAACAAGCTTAAATCAGAAAGGTAAAAGTCCTAACCATCTCTTTACTTAGACGTGAAGTGCATTTTAATCCCTGTTCTTTCGAATTTCTATTAAGTAAATGATCATCGTGTTAACTACTTGTGCAGTTAAGAGAAATTACAACATTAATATTGTTAAACTGTCTATGTGGTGCCACCGTGGAATATGTTATGCACGTGGCATGCCAAATCATATAAATTCAAAGGAATTCTCCTTCCTTAGCAGCACCCTGTCTGTGGCCAGAGAATATATGGGTGTTCTAGGGCCAAATTACGCTGCCAGTGGCTAAATAAGGTTGTTGGCATGGTAATCTAATACTGCTACCAGCATTAGATTTGATTGTTCTTGTTGTTGATGGATCAATTCGGTGCTCTGGCAGAGGCACTCCATTCAAACTTATTACTGTTTAGATCGTTAGAGACATGTTAATTTGGTTAAATTAGATAACACAAAAGGTTAACAGTGTAAGCAATTTCTCTTAATCATATAAAATTGGGTTGAATTATTACAAATTCGAGTATAAAAATCACTACTGTGCCACTTTTTTGTTAAAGCAAAGGGGGTGGTAAAAGACCTTTACAAATCAAGATGCATCGAACTATATTGGTCGGCTACTTATGTCTCTTTCTTTTTCTCCTTTTTCTCTATTAAACCAAGAAGCCTACTTAATTTATTTGGGTGATGAATAGTTGCTGATAGAGCTTCCTTCTTTTGTTCATTGATGTGAAACTAAAAATGGTAGTCGTGCAATGTTTGGTATTCAATGGTAGATGGAAGTTTTATGCAGATCTTGGAAGCTGATACGACTTGGGACCTTCCTTTACATGCGAAGTTTGCAGGTACTTTAAACTTTTTGGTACAAGTTTCTGTGCTTTTTTTTCTTTTAAAACATGGCAAATAACTGTTGCAAGTAATTAAATCTCAAGTACTTGCAATACCCTACAAGATTCAGACCACCCTGTCACCTTGCTTGGCGTTGCCTTCCCATGGCGAAACAAATGCAAATGCAAAGACTATGAACTTCAGAGCTATCTCATTCCAATCATTTCCACTGGTGATTAGATCAGGCTAAAAACCAGCCATCGCTGTAAAGTTGTCTGCACTTGAATATGGAACAAAGTTTAGTAGATAAAGAGGAGGGAAATGAGAAAGTTGATATTGTTGGAAAATAGCTTATTTCATAAGGTTCAAACATCTTATATTGTCAAGATATATAAAAGGTGAATGTTTTATATATAAAAATCAACTATGGGCTTGTTGTAAGTAAGGAAAATGTAGTGAGCTCACGCACACACAAGATTGAGACAAACCTTTAGAAATTTTAGATTTCTCCCCCTGCGTGCGAATATACACGTGGGTTGTGCCCAAGGGACTTTTTATACCTTGGCTTTAATTTTTTTTAAGCTTTTCCAGCCTTTGATTAAATCAAACTCAAACTCTATCATGCTTACCTGGTTCTCCTAGTTTTGCTCAACGTTTATCCTGGTTTTGCTCCAACGTTTATTTGACTTAGTTAAATGCTGACCAGGTTTTTCTCAACTCCCTAATCTAGTTCAACGTTCATTTCCCTCCATGCCTATAAATACAGCCTCATACCCTCACTGACAACACACACCAAAGCTTTTCTTTTCTTAAGCTTTCTCGACAAATTTCCTCTGCCTCATTTCTTCTCTTAAGCTTTCTTTGCCTCTTCTCTTTTCTAGTTGGGTTTTCACTTTTCTGTTGTTCATGTCATTCCTTAATAGTTTGTGCAAACTATAAGGAAGAGTCTGTTGAATCTTGAATGATAACCGCTACAGTCCTTTTGCATCAAGTTTTATACTCCGAAGGGGCGAAAATTATCCTTAAGGACAGTGATACCATACCTCAGACCAATTACTGTTTTTACTTGTTTTATTTTTCCTTTGTTGCTAATTTTTCTAACATTATTAAGGAAAATGGATTCCCACGTTGATAATGCTGCTGCCACTGTTCCTAATGCTGCCTCTGTCCCTACTGCCACCACCACTGTCAACGGTTCCCCCAGAGCTCCGACTCTGATGACCATTCCTCCTATGCCCTCGGCTTTATATGCCAAACCATTTCCAGATATTTCCAAAATAGAAGTCTTTGATGACAGAAACTTCAAAATGTGGCAAGAAAGGATTTTTTCAATCTTGGATGTTCATGGGGTCGCTTTTGCACTAATTGATTTCAAGCCCGATGATGTCAAGATGCTGGAACCATGGATGCATGCAAATAAGGTATGCAAGCATACAATCATTAGCACACTTTCTAATGAGTTGTTTGATGTAGACAGCCCTTACAAAGAAGCAAAGCAAATATGGGGGTCAATGATAGCCAAATACACTGATGAAGATGTTGGGAAACAAAAGCTCATGATTGGCAACTTTTATCGCTGGAAGATGACAGATGACAGATGACAAGGACATCAAGAGTCAGATCAATGAATACCACAAACTGGTGGATGATTTGAAGGTTGAAAAAATCAACTTGCAAAAAGAGTTCGTTGCTGGGTTGTTGATTGAGAAGCTACCAGAATCCTGGAATAGATACAAGCAACAACTGAAGCACAAGGAAAAGCAGTTGTCACTTGCAGATTTGATTGTGCACATCATCATTGAAGACACAACCCGCAGAGAGATTAAGGCTTCCAAAGCTAAGGAAATTGCAACTAAAGCCAATCTTGTGCAAGGTAGAATCCAGCGTCAACAAAGGTACCCTTACAAACCTGATCATAAACCCAAATCTCCTCATTTTACCTTAAAAAAGAAGGGTAGTTGTTTTGTCTGTGGAAAGGCAAGGCATCATGCAGCACAATGCAGGAAAAAAGTAAAGGGAAATGACAAACTTGCTAATCCAAGAGTCAACTTGGTCAAAGTAGATGAATCCGACAATATAATTGCTGCGGTCATTTCACAAGCAAATATGGTGGCCAGTGTGAAGGAATGGGTGGTAGACTCAGGTGCTACCAGGCATATTTGTGCAAACAAAAATACCTTTACCTCCTATACTCCTGTAGGGAAAGGAGAAGAGATAATATACTTTGGTGATTCTCAAACTGCTTAAGTTCTTGGTAAAGGAAAAGTCCTTCTCAAGCTCACATCTGGCAAGACCCTAGCTCTAAATGATGTTTTTCATGTTCCCAATATAAGGACAAACCTGGTATCTGTGGCCTTATTAGGCAAGGTTGGGGTGAAAGTGTCATTCGAATCTGACAAGATCGTGATGACAAAAAATAATGTGTTTATGGGTAAGGGTTATTGCAATCAGGGACTCTTTGTACTTAACATTTCCAATGTTTTGAATGAAAATGGTAATTCTTCTGTTTACATGATTGACTATGTTGATTTATAGCATGGTAGATTAGGACATGTTAGCATTCCCTATATTAAGAAAATGCAATCACTGGGTTTAATTTTTAGTATTAAAAATGTATGCTTTAATAAATGCGAAATATTTGCTGAAACAAAATCAACTAAGAAAACTTGTATTTCAGTACATATGGAATCTAAATTATTAAGTTTAATTCAAACAGACTTAGGAGATCTAAAACAAACTGTGATTAGAGGTGGTAAGCAATACTATGTTACATTTATTGACGATTATTCTAAATTTACTAAAGTTTATCTGCTTAGGTATAAAGATAAAGCTTTTGACATGTTTGTTAAATATAAAGTTGAGGTAGAAAATCAACTGAATAAAAAGATAAAAAGAGTTAGATCAAATAGAGGGGGTGAATATATACCGATTAATGATATTTGTGAAAAAAAAGGAATAATTAATCAAATTACTGCTCCATATTCTCTTGAATCAAATGGTGTAGCTAAAAGAAAAAATAGAACATTAAAAGAAATGATGAACTCTATGCTTGTTAGTTCCAATGCACATGAAAATTTGTGGGGTGAAGCTTTATTATCTGCATGTCGTATTCAAAATAGAATACTTTATAAGAAAACTAGTAAGACACCTTATGAATTATGGAAAGTTTATTCTCCTAATTTAAAATATTTGAAAGTATGGGGGTGTCTAACTAAGGTAATGCTTCTTGAATTTAAGAAGAGAAAAATTGGTTCTAAGACATCTAATTGCATGTTTATTGGTTATGCTGAACATAGTGCTGCATATAGATTTTTTGTATTAAAAAGTGATGTTCTTGATTATAATATAATTGTTGAAACAAAGAATGCTGAATTTTTTTAGCATATTTTTCCATTAAGAACTGATACAATTTCTCATGCAACTTTTAGCAAAAATGATTTTGAAATACAAAATGATGATTTGAGAATGAGTAAAAGACCAAGGAAGGAAATTTCTTTTGGTAATGATTTTTATACTTATCTTGTAGATAATGATCCTTTAACTTATGCTGATGCAATTTCTTCTAAAGAAAGTTTATTTTTGAAAGAAGCCATACAAAGTGAGATTGATTCGATTTTACAAAATCAAACTTGGAAATTAGTTGATTTACCACCTGGAGCCAAACCAATTGGCTGCAAATGGATTTTTAAAAGGAAATTTAAGCATGATGGTTCTATTGATAAATATAAAGCTAGATTAGTTGCAAAGGGTTTTACTCAAAAACCAAATATTGACTATTTTGATACTTTTGCTCCAGTAACAAGAATTGCATCAATTCGTGTTTTATTTGCCTTAGCTTCAATTTACAAACTTGTTGTTCATCAAATAGATGTAAAAATCACTTTTTTAAATGGTGATTTAGAAGAAGAAATTTATATGGCACAACCCGAGGGATGTATTCTTCCTGGTCAAGAAAACAAAGCTTGTAAATTGATTAAATCATTATATGGGTTGAAACAAGCATCAAAACAATGGCATGAGAAATTTGATCAAGTTCTTGTTAGTAATGGATTTTCTACTGTTGGAGTTGATAAATGTGTGTACACAAAAACTATTGATAGTAGATGTGTGATTATTACCTTATATGCTGATGATATGTTTATTTTTGGTACATGCATTGATGTGGTCAATAAAATAAAATGCTTTTTAGCTTTTAAATTTGACATGGAAGATCTAGGAGAAGCCAAAGTTATTTTGAGTATTAAAATCATAAGATGTGATAGTAGCTTAATGCTAACACAAGAGCATTATGTTGAGAGGCTACTTAAAAGGTTTGGATATTTTGATGTCACATCTGTGAGTACTCCTTATGATAATAATATCTAATTAAAGAAAAATAGAGATGATAGTGTAGCTCAGTCTGAGTATGCACAGATTATTGAGAGTCTGATGCATTTGACGAATTATACTCAACCAGATATAGCTTATGTTGTATGTAGACTGAGCAGATATACACAAAGTTCTAATAGAGATCATTGGACTGCCTTGAGTAGGGTGATGAAATATTTGAAAGGTACCATAAACTATGGTATTTTATATAATGGATTTCCTGTTGTATTAGAAGGATACAGTTATGCTAACTAGATCTCAGATTTAGATGAGACGAAATCTACAAGTGGTTATGTATTCATCCTTGGTGGGGGTGCTATAACTTAGAAATCAACCAAACAAACAATAGTTGCTAAATCTACAATAGAGTCAGAATTTGTAGCTTTAGAGTTGGCTAGCAATGAGGCTGAGTGGTTGAGAAACTTTTTAGTAGATATTTTGTTGGGAATGAAACCAACACCTTCTGTGTCCATGCATTGTAATTGCCAAGCGGCAATAGCCATTGCAAAGAATAAAACTTTCAATGGTAAAAATAGACACATTCGTTTGAGACATGATGTAGTAAAGCAGCTGCTTAGAGATGGAATTATATCCATTAATTATGTGAAGTCAGAGCTGAATTTGGCCGATCCTCTGACTAAGCCCTTGGGAAGAAAATTAATTAATGCTACATCGAGAGGAATAAGACTTAAGCCAAATGAGGAAATTAACAAATAATAGTAACCTAACTTTTGTGATTGAAAATCCCATGAATTAGGTTCATATGGGTAATAACAAGTTATTTGTTGATAAATTAATGCACTATTGAAATTATTGTCCCTCCTATGGTGTGTAAGTAGTGCAAAACTGCAATGCAAGAGAGATTGAGTTAAACTCTTAATGCATTCCATATCCCTTTTGGGTAGTGTATTATACTACAGTATACACTTGATGGAATCAACCTAATAAGTGTGGAGTGAGGCCGCTCCTATGAGAATTATGGCAAATTCTCTAGAACACTTATGAATAACCAGACACGGGCATGGCCTATTCGCGCAAAATTGCGTTGAACAGTAGAAATTGTGGAGGTGTAATGTAATTGATGAAAACTATTTTTCACAAAAAGAATTTTGGTTCATATAAGTTACAAACTTCACCAAAATTCTGTGACTTATATTTCATTCTTTATAGGGGTGGTTCATAGCTTAAAAACCACCAGTCACGATGCATTACACTCAAATGAAATTTAACTCAGCGAAACTTCTTATAAAACCTTATGAAATATGTGAGAGATTGTTGGAAAATAGTGTATTTCATAAGGTTCAAACATCTCATAGTTTCAAGATACATAAAAGGTGAATGCTTTATATATGAAAACCAACTATGGGTTTGTTGCAAGTAAGGAAAACGGAGTGGGCTCGTGCGCACATAATTGGGCCAAACCTTTAGAAATTTCAGATTCCCCTCATGCGCGGGAATATACACGTGGGTTGTGCCCAAGTGACTTTTTGTACCTTGGTTTTAATTTTTTTAAGCTTTTTCAACCTTTGATTAAATCAAACTTAAACTCTATCATGCTTACCTGGTTCTCCTAGTTTTGCTCAACATTTATCCTGGTTTTGTTCCAACATTTATCTGACTTAGTTAAATGCTGACCAGGTTTTTCTCAACTCCTTAATTTGGTGCAACGTTAACCTTATTTGGTGCAATGTTCACTTCCCTCCATGCCTATAAATACAGCCTCACACCTTCACTCACAACACACACCAAAGCTTTTCTTTTCTTAGGCTTTCTCAATTAATTTTCTCTGCCTCCTTTCTTTTCTTAAGCTTTCTTTGCCTCCTCTCTTTTCTAGCTGGGTTTTCACTTTTCTGCTGTTCCTGTCATCCCTTAATAGTTTGTGCAAACTATAAGAAAATGTTTGTTGAATCCTGAAGAATAACCGTTACAGTCATTTTGCACCGAGTTTTATACTCCGAATGGACGAAAATTATCCTTAAAGGACAGTGATATCACGCGTCAAATCAATTATTATTTTTACTTGTTTTCTTTTTCCTTTGTTGCTAATTTTTCTAACAGATATGATGTATGTTTTCCTTTGATCCTGACTTGGAAAATAAACAAAAGGCCGAAGAATAGGGCTATATTGTACATCGACGTGCTGAAAGGAGGACAGTCTAGTGTGGGGCTTCCTGTCACACAGTTTGCTTCAATTGTAAGAGATTTAGGGTCATCTCTGTTCACATGGAGCCACCTAATGCTATGCCATCAGGCCATTTTGATCCGTTTCTACGGACCAATGATTGAATGGTTGTGTGTATGGATCTTGTGTTAGGGATGAAGATGTCAACAAATGTTTGTTTTTTAACTCTTTTATATATATATATGTTAGTTGTCTTCTATTACGATCTGTGTGTAATCCGCAAGACCTATAGCTTTCTTGATAGGTTAAGGAAGACATAAACATGTGACAGTGTAAACCTTCCTTTCATTTTCATGTTTAAGGTATACAAATATGCTCCATCTCCATCAAAAATTTACCTGCAAAAGCACACGCTCGGTTCCGGAACCGACAATTAATTATGGATTTAAGATCTCTATATTTGGAGATGAAAAAGAACATTCTTGTATATATGACAATATATAAATTAATATCTAAGGATTTCTGCTATGAACTTTCACCTATTACAGCATATGTAAAATATGTATATATTTGTTAACGTTCACCAGCAGAATACGTGAAGTGTATGATCAAACTGTTACTTTTCCTACAGGTATGATAACGAAGCAACCCTGGGCAAATTCTTGGTGGTTAGGATCCTAGTCCACAAATATCACAGAGGGGTCGCAGCAGCAGTCATCCAAGAGACAGCAACAACACAAAGCTGCAAGGCTGCAAAATGATAAACAAGAAAAAGAACAACCATATCAGATTCCATGCTCCCAACAGGATTTTCCAGGTCTGGATGGGAAGAATGATTGCCTAACAGGACATGGTTTGAGATAAACTAGGAAACATAAGAAATTCTGGGAAAAGCTAGCTAGGCGGCCAAACAAGATTACATTTAAGGAATAAAAATTGAAAAAGTATATCTTGTATTATATGAATTTCAAATGTAAATTTATACTGAGGTCTAAACTGGTCCATGTTTTATGAAAAAACAGAAGAGTACAGAGCACATACAATCCCTCAAGAAAACTTGGTTCTCTCTTGGGTGGTGGTGGTTCTGCATAATACTGAGGAGGTGCCATTACTGGAGGTGGCACTTGATAACTACCTGCACCGTATTTTATACACCGATGAAGTGATAATTAAGCAAAAAATGGGTATAAATTCAACAAATATTCAAAATGGTTGTCCAAGAATATAAAAATTAAGAAGTTAACACTCAAAACTCAAAAACACTGGTGAAAGAAAACAAGATTTCCATGATGATTTAAGAATTCAGGAGATGCAATGATTTGATACCTGGAGGAGGATAGGAATAGCCGTACTTGTAGTCAGTCATACTGGCTAAACAACAGAGAAAGAGTGGAATGGAGGAGAAGAATTTGTAGGTTTGGGATTGAGGGCGGCAGGCATGCATGCATGTGCATTTATAAATGGCTAAAAAGGAGCAAAGGATGGAGGAGAATATATTGTGTGGAAAGGAAAAGAAAGATCCGGAAACAAGGTGCAAAGTGAAAACTAGTTAATAAAAGTGTAGACCTTCACATAGACAGCGAGTGTAAAGTATAAACCCAACTTTTAAGACTATTATTATGCTCTGTCTCGAGCATTAGTGTTCTTATCTGGTCGGCTGATTCTCCAGGAATAAAATACTACTTCTACTAGACTACTACTACTACAAAGGCATGGCCAAAAGCAGTTCATGCTTTATTTTGCACTTTGTCTCCTTTCGAAGTTTCCTGGAAGAAGGTTTTTCACATTTACTCAGATTCCTGCAGCTCCTTGCTTCCATAAACCAATATTCCTTGCACACCATACTGGCTTTGTATTCGCTTGTTTGACCTTTAAAGGCTCACTCCATTAGCTTACTTGAATGATAAGATGATATTTTAACTTGCACATTTTTTATTGTATATTGTTTTTACCATAAATCCGTTGCATGTGGATGATTTAATAAGTAAATGTCATAATTATAATACTGAAATAATAAATTTGTAAATTATAAGTCGATCACCATCTAATTAGTTAACATTACAAGAAAATGAAATAATGTAAATGTAAATTAAAAAAAAAAGTTATATTTTCCATGAAAAACACTAAAATAAAGTGCATATTGAAAAGTTACAAGGTTTGAAACCTAAGTAATTAGGAAATGTTAATCATTAATCTAAAGGAAAATTTTACTAATATTTATTTGAATTACTACTCGACTTTAATAAAGTGTATATTCTAAAAAATTTTGATTGATTAGTAAGAAAAAACTTACAACATATGGTAAAATTTCGTAGCTTATTATTAGATCATAATTGATTTTTTAAGTAAAATGTTGATTGCCTATCACTGTATTTTTAATTAATTATTATCTTTCTATGGATTATTTAATGATATACATAATTTATCAAATCTATTAAATCCTCTTTAATTGTATGACATCTTAAATATTATGTTTCCTTCTTTTGTTAAATTATTTTAATGAACTTATTCCAAAATCAATTTATTGACTATTTTTATATTTTATGGTATCTAAAATGCATTTAAATTTATTATCATAAGAATTAAGATAAATAACATCATGTATCACCTAAATTTCATAATAACACCATTTACTATTTTTTTAAAGAGCATATAATATGAAAATTTTAATTGTATTGATAACTTCTCATGTGTAGGGGAACATACATACAAATGATACTTTAAAGTCATATTTTAGTTGCTTTTGTCTTTTATAGAATCAAAATCAAAGCTAAATAATCACTCAAATTCAATAAAGAAAGGATATCAGATAATAAGAAAATAAATATTCACAAATATAAAAATAGGAAGAAAAACAAATTCCTTATCTAATTCAATTAGAATATGTCAAACGATTTCAATCCATTTTATTACTTGTTATATATTAAATAATTTACATTCAATATTACGACTTTAGACATGGGATATTCATTCAATGTGAAGTCCAAGTATTTGTTAACGTCCTATCAGAGTAGGAAAAATGTTCAAAGTAAGGCATTAATTATATTGGTAAAATATCAAAAATTAAATAAATCATATTTAATTTCTTATTAGAAAAATAAAAAAATATTCTACTTTATTATTTTTATTACTCATATTTATTGTTACTTATTATATGAAACATTTAAAAAAAATTGAAGTGTACCTTTGACCGTACATAAGCATTGTCTCAATTATGCTCTCATCACCTAGCAAATAATTCCGTGCTTGCATTATTCTTTAATATCTTTTTCTGCTTGTCTCTTTCTTCCTTTATCCTAATTCCATTTATTTTATTTCTTCTTCTTCTTCTTCTTCGTGTTTGAGTCTGCTTGGCACTCCTGAAATGATTCAATTCTATTGACTGACAACTAACTCACTATGTATCCAAAGAGAATCCTGTTCTACTTCCCTTTCATTGCATATCTTTTTACTTATTTCTAATAATTAAAACTTTCAAAATTCCTATATTGAATTATTGAAAGGCATCCATACTTATAATTTCTCGAAATTAATATATTTTCTATGTTCCAATGATGTTAATAATGCGTAATTTGATTATTCAAGCTTTAATAATAATAATAATAATAACAATTGCAAGTTAATAGGCAAAAGTTTGAAGCATGTACTTTCTAGTATTAGAAAAGTTTAATAAATGTTAATTTAATGATTTCTTATCACTACTTAGTTAATAATTCTCACCGTTAATCTAGTTTTGAGAAAAAGCAACGGAAGAAAGGAAATCATCCGAATTATACTGTTTGGGTCGGGCGGAACCCGGTCTCCCTTCATTTTTTTTTTTTTTGCAACTTTTAACTCGCTCAGCCCAATAACGTATAAAACTATTTCGTAATTGCCCTCCAGCAAGCTGGCTAATGGGCCTACAGATGCAATTGCATACTTGTACGAGGTCATCAGTTGGTCCTGTCATTTTTTTTTTGGGTATATTAGAGTATTGAGCGGGCCATAAATACCTATATGATAATATGGAATCTCGAATTTTTATTATTTTTATTTCATTTTCATTCTATTCCATTTGAACAAAACTAAATTACAAAAGATGGTCAATATATTTTAATTTCTGTATTAATTTTTTAAAAAATATTTTACCGATATACAACCTTATTCACTTTTTCTTATTTAAATGTATTTATTAACCTCAATAACCATCGTGTAATTCCAAATCTCTTAATTATTGGGCAAGAGATTTTTCATGATATAAGAACCTAATTTGAGTAAGGGAATTTATACAATTATAAAAGAGTTAGAAATTTTTTTTAGAGGTGTCATAATTAAAATAATGATAATTAAAAAAGTTAATATTTAAATTATACAAGAAAATTTTTTTATCTTGTCTTATAGTATTTAAATATTAATATATAAATTATTTTTAGATAAATCTACTTTGATTTAGAATTTTTGATCTCGTTTCTTACAAAATTACAAAAAAATTAATGGATTCATTAACACCATTAATTAGGTAAAATTCTAACCTAAATAATATAACAAGTAAAAATTTTTGACATTTTAGTGAATAAGTGATGTCATGTGACACCACTTGAATGTATATAAATTCATCCATACAAAAGACAATTATCATTCAAAAAGCAGTTAACGGTTTACTCAAAATCCTTCCTAACTGCCTAAAAAAAAAACTCACAACTTACTACCCCTAACCAAATACTCGAGCAATGATCAGTTCGAAATAAAAGTCGTGGCCGCCTGATCTTACAAATGAATAACACAACCACAACCACATTACTATATATTCCTAGTTCCATAGAAACAAGCCATTTCCTTGCAAAAATGGCTCCGTCATATGCAAAATCAATAGTCCCTGCAAGCTGTCAGGTGTCAGTTCATCAAAAAATGGGTCACTCGCATATGACCATCTTAAATCCCTACCTTGAAAATCTCAAACTAAAACCAGCAAAGAGATATCATAAAACGCCAGCCACCAGAGACCACAGCGCAAAAACCCACCACCACACGGCCACGAACACCCCCACAACCCGAAAAACAAAAAGAACAATCACCCATCAAACATCGCATGCAACCTTACTTAATCAAGTCCAAGAAGCAGTAAATGCTTTTGCCACAACATAAAGCAAAAGTAATTGAAAAAAAATTATTCAAAGTTGGACCTTTTTCACTTGTAATCAATGCATCTTTCTTACTCTTTATTTTGTAAAACGAATAATTTTAAGTAAAAAAATCAGTCTTAATTAATTTGCAAAAAACAAGAAAATATTAAACCAAGGATTGGGTAGACGGCTAATCAAAGATTCAACCTTATTTATCCCATGGAAGAGGAAGTACGATGCACCCCTTCAACTCTTTTTTCTCCTACTTTATTATGTTTCACAAATTGGGAAAGTGTCTACTGTCTTTGGTTACTTTTTTGGACCATAATACATAAATGTGGCAGGGAAAAGAAGTACCCAAAATAAAGTGATAAAAGCCATCCAAAATTGTCACCTATAGATTATATCTAATCTAAGGGAACATGTTTGCGTCCACTATTATTGTCTAATATATATATTTCAAAGAAAAAAAAGAAAAGTCCAATCCCCACCTAAACCAAGCTAATAAACTTTTATTTATTAAGAAATTAGTATGCTCAAATAAGAATATTAGTGAAGCGGGCGCATCTTAAGTCAAAATCCAATATAACGTACCGCATACTCTGGCGCCACGGCATATCAAGGCAATGTCAGCAAACAGGGACAAGTCCCAGCTTAGTGTAGAGCTGGTGATCTAATTGGGATAAGAAAGGACTTTCTCTCCCATGCCGTATGCTTCAATTCAAAGAAATTAGCGGTCGTGGGGTCATTCCGTCTTATTATTACATAATTGCCGCGTGTTTGGTCACTCAAAAAATTGCACACCTGTGAGTGGAATTTTTGCTACTTTTGCAGCCTACTCTATGTATGAACGTTGAACAGGGAGTATTAGTCTCTTTCATGCTTTCCTTATCAGGTTCTTTGGAGTTTTGTTGGATGACTATTACAGGTAACTAACCCTTCCCACTCCTCAATCGAAGACAATGGCAGTGCAAAAAAAAAAAGGACAGAAAAACGATGGGGGGTTTTCAAAGGTGTTAAATATCAACACTTTTGATGGTTCCATTTCTGTTTGTTTAAATTGGGTTCTTTTGGTGTGAACTCAAGGTTTGGATTACACTTGGCTTAGACGGAGACAATTCTCTTCAATTATTTTTGAATTACAATAAACAGTTGCCCTGACCAATAATCTGCTATAATTTTTGAAGATTGCTTCTCCAAAAAGGCATAGCTAAAGCTTCTACTACTTTATGACAGAATACTGCTTTCCCTACTCTCTCTCCGTGAATAACATGATGGATTTTCTCAATGCGCAACTTGTATGAGGAAGGACAGTGCTTAGATTCTGAACTTTCAGATATCATCCTTTATTTAGGTTAGCTTACCTAATAGGCTACAAGGCCATCCAGGGAAAAGGAGATTGTTATCAAATCAGCTCGAATATTTGATTTTTTCATCTTGCTAAAGCATCCACTTAGGCAAAGGAGACAGAGACAAAAGTTACATATTCCTTTACCAAAAAGTCAATGAACCTCCACGGCCGCTATTAACACGAGAAAGTGGGAAAAGGGAAGTTCATCACGCACCCACCACCGATTCACCATGGAAAAAAGGTGTTGAAGATTCTGGGAGGGTAAAGAAACGAGGACGGGAACAACTGCTGCTGCTGCTTAAAATCCTTAGATCTATAAAACCAGTTGTAAACGTAGCAAGCAGCCAATTTTGAATAACGGACATTTGTAACCCTTCCCAAAACGAAATCCGTAACCTCTTTTACACAACTTCAAAGGTGACGGGATTAGACAAACTTCCGGCACAAAAACAAACTATAAAGGATTGGAGTGTGTTTAATTGCAAACAAGACCGAATTACCATATGAATTTATTTTCAATTCTCATTGCTTTAACCAGCAATTTTTAATCGCAACCACCAATCCACATGTCAAGCTGAGTTCGGATGCTTTGGAACTGACATAACTTATTCTAATTGCATCAAATTCATCATTTAAAAGCCCAAAAAAGTAATCCAATTCCAGGGGAACCTTCAACAGCTAAACGATGCAAAAAAATATTCACAAACTCGAGTGTATAAACAAATTATATAGCATCAAAAACACAATAATATAAGTGCCAAAATTTTAAAATTATACTTAACTTGATATAGTAATAGTAATAATTAGAACTCATAAATACATTACAAATTCATTCATTCATTCATAATTAAACTGAACCTTGTGAAACTTTATTTACCATTTTACCCTCGGTACCGGCCCTCATTTCACCACTAACTGCCACGCCAACGCCTTGATACTGAGGTTGCACAACACCCCCCGGCGCAGTATAATACACCTGCCTATCGTACGCTCCCAAGTGTGCGTATGCCATATCTGTCACCCCTCCTCCGCTTGGTGGCCTCACCACTTGCTGCGAGACCGCTGATATCGGCGGGTGTTGTGTCGGCGGAGGTTGCGCCACCATGTTGTAAACCGGTTGCTCCCGGTAGACTTCGGGTGGCATTCTCTGTACGTTGGCGTAGTAGCCTTGGCCGGCTTGTCCGGTCACCGGTCGAACCATTTGTGACGCTGCCGCTGCAGGTGCTGGAGCTGCGTGGTAGACTGTGGCTGGAGCCGGTCCTGGTGCTGAGATCATGTAAACCTGATGTTCCGATGGCGGTGGTGGGCCTGGGGTGGTCGTTACAGTTGCCGGGTAACCTCCGGCTGAAATCTGTTTATCCGGCCAGAATCCAGCTGTGACCGGATGCTGTTGTAAAGTTACCGGTAAATTCACCGGCGGCGCTTTTTCAGGTAACTTCTGGGCGTAGTATTCCCCTGTATAAGGCAAAGAAGCAGCTTCTTCAGTCTTTTTTCTATACATAGCAAGCTGTTCTTGATCCCGAATTTGAAGCCTCTGCAATTCTTGTAACTGCCTCTGAATTTCAACCGGATTCAAAACATGATCCGACCCGACGACTTCCGGTACCGGAGGCGGTGGCGTAGCCACTGGTTCGGCCACGGGATCGCGGATTTTCACCGGCGGAGGTGGAGCCATCCCCTTTTCAAGTCCAAACAAGAAATCCACATTGTTTGGTGGAATCGCAGCGTTTTTTTCGGCTCCCGGAGTTGGGCCGGAATTTAAAGCCTCCACGAAACGGTCCCGTTCCGATTTCGCCCCTTCGCACCCGAAATTTGCGGAGCCAATCGCCGTAAATATGAACAGCCGCATCCTCGCTGGCTTAGCCGAAGCTCGATAAAGGCGATCGTACTCGTGCATCATGTGCTCGAGATCATCATCGTTAGTAACGGAAATCAGGGCGTCCAGGTCTTCGCCCGGGAGCTGGTACTTGAAGGAAACGTCAGCGTCGCCGGCGCCGCCGCAGCAGAGACCGGAAAGCTTGGAGATCATGGAGGAGAATTTGATGTTGCGTTCAACGGCTAGGATCTTGGTCTCTCCGCCGATGTACGCTAGCTGGTTGTCGTGAGGGCGAGGGTGGATCTTGCCGCCATAGCTGCACATGAACTTGGCCTTGTAATTTTGTGCATGTTGCGGTTGGTCTTCCCATGGTGGCGGGTTTTCAAAGTCGATTTCTCGGGATCGTGGCGAAGAGTCGCCGGAGTCCGGATATGAGTTATAAGAGTAATTCTCCATTTTTCTGAGCTTAAAAAATAATGAAAACTTTACAGAGAGCTCGGAGACAAGGGTGCATATGGTTTAGAGAGAGCCCATGAGGAACGGAGAAGACTAAAACCTTCTGACGTTTGCTAGGGGATATTTGGAAGCGAAAGAGGGTGGGATATCGTGGCCAACAAGTTTATGGAACTTGTGTGTTGTGACAAGTTGGTGTGATCGAGTTAGGGTAGGATCGGGACAGGTGGTTAAGTGAGAGCAGGATAGGATGGAAAGGAGGGTGAGGCAGGTGGTGGACGGTGAAGTGGGCTCAGTGGGGGTAAGCAAGACTTTGAGGGAATTGTGGTGGGACCGAAGGCCGGGTGCATTGATTGAGAGAGAAGGGATAAGAGAGTGATGTGTTGACTGGGATTGGACAATGAGCACTCCCTCACATAACACACACAACCCTCTTATTAGTCTTAGCTTTCTCTCTCTGTCTCTCTGGCAGTGGCGCTATGAAGCTGCCAAGTGCCACGTGCGGCACAAACACTTCACCAGGGCCAATAGGCAATAGGATTCTGTAGTTCTGAACTACACCCTCGCGCGTCCCACCATTTTTCCACATATACGTTTCTATTCATGTATTTGTGTCTTATTTGAAAAAACTTCATTTATATTTTTTGTAGTTTTAATTTTTTTTAATTAATCATATGTGAATAAATATTATTCTCAAAATAATAGTATACATATACTTAATAGTTCAAAGCTTGTCGTTTGAACAGTTTTCACACTTTTCATAATTTAGTGAATAAAAGATACTTGATTTGCTAAAATAAAATGCCATAAAAATAATTTCAAAAAATATTAATACAATCTCT
This sequence comes from Theobroma cacao, assembly GCF_000208745.1. NCBI lineage: Eukaryota > Viridiplantae > Streptophyta > Magnoliopsida > Malvales > Malvaceae > Theobroma > Theobroma cacao. The sequence goes on along the minus strand of NC_030851.1, from coordinate 6,280,786 downwards.
TATCATATAGAATGAGTTGAGAATGATTATTTCTTTAAAAAAATCAAAATAATAAAACAAGCATCCCACCTGAAACGAGGTAAGAGTGGAATGGTTACTCTATTCAACAACTCGTGTCATACCAGTATTAGACTTTTTCCATAAGCAAAGAGGTGACACAATGGCCACATTATCACATAACAGGGATGTGATTTGCGATGGGCTGGGTTTAAATTGAAGGGGATAAATTACGGAAATTGGTTAAATATAACGTGATTTACGCGTCACGGCCTCATGGGAGAGGATGGCCCGCGTGCATAGCGTGGGAAAAGCGAAAAAGTGTTGATATCGCCCAGCACCTGGTGCGATTATCGTGAGATCTTTTGCCTTCCTCAATTGCTAAAATGCACTCTTTGTTTTCCATATTTAAAACGCCGATTTTATTGATAAAATCAATCAGGATGGAATTCACCCTAGTTTCTTGTTTTTAAAGAATTATATGGATATCATAGTACTATCCAAATCATGCCTTTTAATTTAATACTAATGAAAGGTTACCCCACACACAAATTAATTTACATAAATTTTCTTCCCACAAAAGATGAAAAGTTTCAATTAATTACTACTAACTTGCAATATGTTAATTAAACTGTTGAAATTGAAGCAAGGCACATGCCTAATGCCTTTGGTCATTATCCTTGAGCATGTTCTCACAGCAATGACAATGAGTAAGACTTTTACTGCAATCAATGTCACCCTTTTTCACCAAATGGTGTGCACAAGAAAAAATGAAAATGTGCAGTCTCTAAAGTCAGACACATCCAAAGGCGATCTGTGGGCTAAAGCATATCCAACTCATGGCTGTAATCATTTCCGGACTTGGGCGATAATCATTCGTTTCTGGAGGAAAACATGGGAGGGTCATGAATCGTGAAGTTATAATATTTAGGGATAATAATAGATGCCCTTTTTATAAAGATATTTATGAATATTGGATTTGATTATATAAAATTAAGATATTTTATAATCGAATTTGAGTAGTAATTTTATTATCTATTTCAATTTCGGATAAGATTTTGATACTACCCTTTGAGTATTCAATATCCAAACTCGATTTTATATATTTTTTTATTTTATATAATCAAAAATAAATTTATATTATTAATTAAATTAATTTATTAAATTATAATTATTAATTAACTTGTAATATCTTTTAATATATATACTCTCTATATTGTATTAATTTATAAAAAATATAATTATTATTATATATTTTTTAATATATATACTTTAAATATATAAACATATTTACTTTTTATTTTGTATTAACGTTACAAAAATTATAACTTATAAAATTATTAATTATAGTATATATATTTTTGTTTATATAAACTTATAAATATATACCTAAAAAGAAGTTGTACGATTAAAATAGTTTTGGAAACTAACTATTTTTTTTAATTTTATGTAATTAAAAACAAATTTATATAGCTAATTAAACTTGTAATGTTGTTTAAATTGTTTTTTGGATATTTGTTTTNTTTATTTTAAATTATTTAAATTTAAATTTTATTATTTGTTTGTTTTTATAAATTTAATTTTTAGTGAATTATATAGAATATGGACGAAAATATTATTATACATAAATATTGATACGGATTTAGATTCGACGACTTAGATATCTATGAAAAATATTTTAATAATTTTTTTACATAATTGAATTTTTAAATGTATTAGGGTTATTATCAAGTAATGGGCATATATTAGAGTTTGAATTAAAAAAGTAAATTTAAAAAATATTTAAATAATTATAAAATTCAGATATCTCATCTACTAATTGAGTTTGAGTTTAAGTACTTACAAATTAACGAAAATCTTATCGGTTGACATATGTAGTAACCTCTACTTCAACAGCTACGTATAGCAATGGGTTAAAACAAAAACAAAAGAAAAAGACATGCAGTGATAGCAGCAATCGCGGAAGTGTGCTGACTAGAGTTATCAAAATGGAAGAACTGTATGTATAAGTGATTTTTGGAATATAATCAAAAGAAATTCATTACTTGAAATATGTTTCAATTCGTTACTTTTTATTTAAAATTAAATGAATGAATCATAATATAGTGACAAAGTTCATCTTGATTCTTTTATCAAAATATTCTCACTTCATGATTTTATATAAAAATAAATTGCGTTGACCAGTTTAAAAATAAGCATGTTAAAGTGATGGGTATCCATTTATAAGTGGCTTCACACGTGGTAGCCAGTTTGCTGCTATTTTAGTTGGGTTGCGGCTATTCCAGTCAAGGTGCGAAAAAATAGGCAGCTTTTAACAAGTATTGCTATATAGAAGTTGCAATCTACTATGTTTCCATTTACGATAAATTGAAATTTAGTGTAAGTTGTTCCATGGGAGATTCCAATACATATGTGTTTTGCAGGATCATTGGAAAATGTAAAATATCAACGGGGAACAGCCGGGACAGATGTGTTATTAACTGGAATCCCTTGGAGACAACTAGATTTTCTTCATGTGCTGTCCTCAAAATAACCCACAATTTTCAAGAAAAAAAAGTTCGACCATAGACAGACAGTTATCCAATATAAAATAAAAAAGTGAACTGTTTGACTGCTTTAGAGCTGTGATGCGAGAAACCTCAACTGCCACCAACTGTTTTAGGGGATTTTAATAGTATTCTTTGTGATGCTGTGAATTTTCTCCAGCTTTTTTGCCTCTGATTCCTTTTGAACTGTTGATGTTGGCCGAGACTGACGAGTGATGAAATGAATTCTATATTAAAGAAGCAAATTTATGTCTCAAGTTCCCCACAGGCACCGTAGCGAGCACCGACACAGTTCAAGTTTGTTCTGCAACATTGCTGGCAGTAATGACTCCCAGAACAACTAGGTTTCTATTCCCATGTTTTCATTTTTCCGATTTTTCCCATGCTTATATATCATTAATTATTAAAAAAAGTAAAATAAGAAGGACTATAAATGCAAAATTTAAACATCAGCACCGGATGGGGAAAACAAGTCTTCTCTATTGGACTTGGGTTATGGGTTGTACTTGCTTGGGCAAGTTTAATGGGTTAGCTTTAGCTAGCTGGGACCTAACTATGGCTATTAGTTTTAGTGTGACTCCGGGCCTAACCTAGCCCACCGCTCCCAGCAAGTCATTCTAATAGGACCAATTACCACTTGATGGACACAAATGTCTATCATCACTTAATTTTCTTCTTACAAAGTAAGGTAATCACATTTTATTAATAATGGATATTTATGTTAAAAAAAATAAACAAATATACGTGAAAATAACTTCATTTATAGTTAATTATCTAATTATTCATAAAAATGCAGAACAAGATAGTACTTCAGAAGCTAGGGAATTCATCTAAGGCTGTCTTCCCACTTGGTTTTGATCAGTGCTTCTACGTATGGAATAGAATCCCCTCAAGTCTCAACCTAAAATCATGCTTATGAACATACATATTATTCTGTTTCCTTTTTCCACATTCAAAAGAGACATTTGACTTTTTGTGCTGGAAATTGGAACGTGTGCTTTATTTCTCACCAAGGTGATACCCGGCAATGCCATATAGTATTGCCACCCAAACACGGCAAACATAAGAGTGGACAAATGTTCAACAACTCTTTCAATGATTTAAAGTTAGTAAACACATGAAAACTTATATCTATCAAGTCTAGTATTATTTTCTTTAGTTTTCTTCTCCTGCTATTAGATACGGTCCCATCATTCCTTATTTCTCCAGGCCCTGTCCCCTGCGCAACACTCGAAAGAAAGGTTCCATTTATATCTTCCAAAAATTCCCAACTCCCAACCTACCATTTATCCACTCAAACAATTTTGCAACCTCAGCATTGTGCAGTACTGCCACTTTGCGTACTGCAAGCCTGCGACTTTTTTCTACCCGATGAGCGTGGTTCATGCACCCAGCCCTTTATTCCTAATTTCTAACCCAATAATTAGAATATTTTGATTATGGGCTTGAGTCGTTAAAAAAGTGGCTCGAGCCGTGTTTGCTGGGTTGGACCAATTACTTTTAGTTTTTCATCCTTAATTTCGTCATGGTACGTGGACCCCAAACACCATAAAAGGACTTTTAATTTGTCGGCATCTTTCTCCCTCTTCAAATAATTACCAAGTGTATAAACTAATTTAATTCTCCAATACTTAATTAATTGAATCACAAAATACATATATGTGTATTAAATTCACATTTTAACGTACAAAGATAATTTAAGAAATTCATATCATATATTACAGTAAAATATTTATAAACCAAATATGATAATATTATCTCCCAAAAATTTAATAAATTATTTTTCATATATATTAAATATTATAATATTATCTTTCTAATAATTATTTTTTCAAAAATCAAGCTCCATTAGAATATTAAAATGATAAAGCACCAAACACCACTTTCATGTTTTCTAAACGCATAATGTACCTAGCCCATTGTGTCGTGGTTCGCAAAACTAGTTAGAACAGCAACACAAACCAGTGTCACACACCTCCCAAGGTTATAAATTGATCTAGGGTTAATATTAATTGGGGGCCCATCGACAACTAATGGGTCTAAGACACACCATGCCACTAATCTCACAAGACTATGGGCTGCGCGCAGCGAAGACTATATACAGAGCACAACTTCAAAGAAGTACTCAAATAAGATAATTTGTTTGGGATAGAATTTTCGTGTATAGTCATTTATCTATTTATTTTATTTACATTAAAACTTTAAGTTGGTCGTAAAATATTTATATATTTTAATTTTTGTTACCTACTTTAGTAAAACTAGTCCATTACGAAAACCTATTATAAATAGGATCTTAAGGCTTTAAGAATATGCATAGAATCTATTGCCCCAATAATAATTAGAACTGATAGGATTCAAGTAATTTTAGACGTTAGGCTATTAGCTTAGAATTTAAGTATTTATTTTTCTTTTGAGAATAATATATTTTTTTCCCTCTAAATCATTTTTTTCAAGTTTTGTTGATATTGCTTCGCTTTTTAAGTTCTAAGCTTGTGACACGAATAACTAAGCTAAAGAAGGCTGTGTTTTGAAGAATTTTTGGTCAATAAGAGAATTATGCCTATGAAAAATTAAAATTTAAGAGAATTTTTGGGTAAATAATGTGTTAACATTTCTTTTATTAAAATTTAAACATAATAATAGTTATTAAGTTGGGTGATAATTATTTAAAAGAATTTAAGATAATAAAAAATGATATTATTCCATGTCATATTAAATTTTTTGTTGAGGCTTCTTTATAGGCTGTGATTAACCTTTTTCATTTCATATGCTTTCGAAGTTTTTTTGTTGTTTTTATTTAATTATTGCTGTTTTATATTATTTTTGATAAGGTTGGAATTGAACCCTTTTACAGCTTCCATCAAATATTAAATAAAGAATTGAGGTGACATCTAAACATATGACAGAATCACACTTTTTCTCTTGTAAATACATTGAAATGTACATCAACGATTAGTACAGTCCAAAATGAGAAGCCATTAAGGTAAAAGGCACGGCGCTGACCTAACTGCCACCAAATGGAGTAGCTTTGGATAGGTTTGGACCCTACTCCCAACTCCAACCAAGACTTGAGAAAAGGCGGACGCACACTTCCCAACCAAACGACAGGCAATTCGTAACGCACCGAATGGCTTCCAACTACTTCACTTTATTATAGTAACTCAGTTATTGACTTACTCTCAGGACTCTCGACTCTCACCTTGCCAGTGCCATTCTTATAAAGACGTTACAAAGTCTCCCAGTAATCTAAACTTGTCATTGATACGTTCATTCAAAGAAGCAAGTCAAAACTCATTACCGAAGATGGGGAAGAAGCGGGTTATGGTGCCGGCCGAGAAACTGGACTTGTCAACCGTGAAATACGAGCATGAAGAAATCCAAGGTCTCATATAACGTGTTTTTTTGTTTATGGGAAGTGCGATATATCTGATCCTTTGACTTAGAGTTTGATACTAGTTTTGTTTTTTTTTTTTTCTTTTTTCGTGGGTCGGGGGAGCAGCTCCTCATTTGACGGGGTTGATGCTGAAGTTTTTTGTGAGGGTAATTGAAGCTCCAGTTATAGGTTCTTTCATCATTTCTTTCATGAAAAAGCAGAACAAGATGGTTGAGGTACGTTTTTGCTCCCCCCCCTCCCCTCTTTGTTTTTTTGCTTTAATTTCCTTATTCGATCAGTTTGAAATGCGTGTTTCTGAGGAGAATTTAATGGCGACTTTCAATATCTTTGGTATTTGCAGCTGTTGCAGAACACTGTGATACCGGAAGCACCCATGTTTAAACCTGAATTTCCTCCTCAAGGTTTAGTTTCTTATCGCCTTTTCACTTTCTTTTTATGTTAAATTGTACTTTTAGAAGAAACTGTTGTTCTTTTGATGATGGATGTACCTTGTTTTAATGTTAAATTACAAATACTGATTCTATATGTTAAGAGTAAGTTTTGACTATAGCTTTGGGTTTCGCGATGTCGTAATTGGTAAATTGGTATCAATAAATTTTGAAATTGGATACTCCAATATAGCCGTTGGCATGTTTTCGACAGTAATAATATTTGTTTGGTTTATTGCCATGAATTTGAGAATGAGAAATGTGAACAGAGCAAGTATCAATGGCTTTCATACATATCACTAATTTTTATATTTTAGAAACCTAACTGACCATATGTATGACATCAAATCAGAAATAGAACCTTCTGTTGTCATTGTGGACGAAGAAGGAAAACCTGAAGATCGGGTTGAAACGGCCTTAAAGTGTCTTCCACATTATGATCCTGCTAGTTACTGGAGTGGGGATTCTCTTCCATCTTTCCGGTACTGGAAGATTCGTGATTATGCCTATGCTTATAGATCTAAAGTTGTGACACCTTCTATGGTAAGTTGCCATTAATTGCCAGACAGCTGCTTTCGCTGTAAATCAATTACAAAGGGAAATACCCACTTTTGGGTTTACAGGTTGCAGAACAACTCATCTCAGTTATCAAGGGGTGTAACTATCATAAGCCCCCAACACCATTATTGGTTTCTTTTGATGCTGAGGAAGTAAGGAAGCAAGCTGCAGCTTCAACACAAAGGTTTGAGGAAGGTATTGTTGTATTATCTGTTCATGATGCTATTTAAGCCCTTTCATCCACTTACTATGGTTAATATAATGTTCTCCATGTATAAAAGTCTTACAAGGTTAGAATCAAAATCACTGAAATGGAACTGTGGCTGTGAGTCATGCAGGAAATCCATTGTCAATCTTGGATGGAATTTTCATGGCAATCAAGGATGATATAGACTTCTATCCTCATCCATCTAAGGGTAGATAAGCTCACCACTTATCTTCTAAAATCATGTTTCCTGAAATTTTTCTTTGTAGTGGCGGTAATAATAGATTTGAATTTTTTGATGACAGGTGCAACAACATGGATGCATGAGGTTCGTTCTGTTAAGAAGGATGCAGTTTGTGTCTCAAGATTGCGGAGATGTGGTGTGATTCTTATTGGGAAGGCAAACATGCATGAGTTGGGCATGGGCACAACTGGAAACAATCCAAATTATGGGTAAATTTGTTGTTTGCCAGATATATAACAGATGCTTATTTAGATGTGTGGTTTAAGTGATGTTTTAATTGACAAGTTATCTGTAGAACCTTTCATGAATAGCATAATTAACCATACAAATATCTAGGACTTACCTTTATTTACTTAATTTATCAATATATCGAGGTACAGAACAACCAGAAACCCTCACGCACCTGAAAGATATACAGGTGGATCCTCTTCCGGTCCAGCAGCACTTGTAGCTTCTGGACTATGTTCTGCTGCCCTGGGAACAGATGGTGGAGGTTGTAAAAGTTATTATGTTAGTTTGACTCCTGTTTATTTTATTTACAATACACTGATGTTCTGTGCGTAACTGAAAAAAAAAAAGGCAGGTTCTGTCCGCATTCCTTCATCCCTCTGTGGTGTAGTGGGCTTGAAAACAACTTATGGGCGGACTGACATGGGAGGGTAAGCTCTTGTTCTGTAGGCTGCATCACTGATTAATTTGATTTGTGTTTTCTGAAGACATATGGCAATTGTATGCTAAATATGTGATGCTCAAGCAAGCCTTTTTTAAGATGTTCAGGACTCACTTTATTGTTTTGCAATTAATTTATCTCCACAGATCGCTGTGTGATTCTGGAACTGTGGAAATCATTGGACCAATAGCATCAACAGTGGAAGATGTCATACTAGTGTAAGAATCTGTGCTTGCGAATAAGTTTTATAGTTACTGAAGTAACAAGTTGATGTACTCTGAGTGCTTAGACCATGCATATTTTGCATTATTGGTAAACTGAACGGTTGAAATTTCTGGTAGTGGTGGAAAATATTAGTAAAGTTGTATTTTCTTAATATTGCTAAGTGTGCTGCTGGCTTTTCCAGGTATGCAGCAATTTTGGGTTCCTCTCCTTCAGACAGAATCAGTTTGAAACCGGTAACTTTGAGAACCTTAGAAGTACTTGTTAAAACTTTTGAAATATTTACCTGTACTGAATTACTGTTCCTTAAATTTTCTCTACAGTTTGTTAAGGAACGTGTCCACTTACTTTTTCATGTTATGCAACTTTATATGTCATTTCAAGTATCTAATTGAATTAAGCTAGTCAGTCTTGTATGTTTTTCCTGACTTAGTAACTTTGCAAAATTAAAAGCTAACCTTGTACCTTTGAATCCTGATTGGCTGCACTTTACTTGCTGTGTTTGCATCTATTATTTAAGCATTATTGTATTGTATTTTTGTAGTCTCCCCCTTGTTTTCCAGTTTTGTCATCACTTGACAATGCAAACACTTTGGGATCATTGCGATTGGGGAAGTATACAGAGGTAGTTACCTCTCTTTTTCACTGAAGTGGATTGAATTTAGTGCTCTTTGTTTTAAAACATTTCTCAGTATACAGTGTTCCCTTGCAGTGGTTTAATGATGTACATTCAACTGATATCACGGATGTCTGTGAAGATGTTCTCAACCTTCTGTCGAAAACCCATGGATGTAAAGTAAGTTGGACACTATTGTTATTTTGCTCTTCACAATTTCTAGTGTTAACATACTCATTTCATACTGAACTAATGTTTTATGTTTCAAGACAATAGAGATAGTAATACCAGAACTACATGAGATGCGCACTGCTCATGTTGTTTCAATTGGATCGGAAACACTAAGCTCGCTAAATCCTGATTGTGAGGATGGGTATGCTTTTTTGTTTTTTAATATTTAGACTAACTAAAACTGGTATTTATGAACATTAATGATTAAAACTATAAAAGTATTTCCGAAATTGCAGTTATGTACCTTCAATGTTTTATTAGATTGTTTACTGATAATGGTCTCATTTCCTTTCTAAATACTGTAGAAAAGGTGTGAAATTAACGTATGATACTCGCACTAGTATGGCACTTTTTCGATCATTCACTGCATCAGATTATGTTGCTGCCCAGTGTCTTAGGTAAGGCAAAATGACAACAGTATGATTTGCAACTCTGCTGCTTGCTCTTGGGATCCATGGTAGCTACCCATATTGTGTGAAATGGGTTGCAGGCATCTCAAAATTTAAAAAATATGATTCAACATGTAGACAATCCTCAACATTTATGATCTTTAGAAGGGAAACAGCTTTCTCTTTGTTTGCAAATAATTACTTTAAGATGATAGAGTCATTTGAACTCTGGTTCCCACTTAAAACCTCCTGCTTCTAAAAGATCTGCCCTAGCATGCTGGTTGATAGATTGTCTATTTCTTAGTATGGAACTGTGAATTCTGTTTATCAGTATTTAAAAGAAAGGAAAGGGAAATGGAGAGGAAAAGTTAGGGACAAAGGAAAGGGAAATGCATAGTCAAACAAACGAAGAACGCTGAAGTTGATGAAGGAAACAGATAAAGGGGCAGCATTGCATTGAAATCTTTGATTCGAATCATATGTTAATTTTTAAATCTTATTTTGCTTACCATTGGCAGTTTAATTAACAAAAAGAAAAGTAGAGAAGAAAAGAGAGAAAAGAGAGGGGGAGATATTTGGCATGTCCTATGAAGATTCACACTCTTATTATCTAGAACAGATATTTGATGACAGCTTGTTCCCCCTTCATTGATTAGAAGTTGAATGCATTTGTTGCTTTCTACTTGGTCTGACTTGTTTCAGCCTTTCAGACGAAGGATAATGCACCATCACATGGAGATCTTCAAGAAGGTTGATGTTATAGTGACCCCAACTACGGGGTATGTAAGTTTAACCCTTTAACTTAATTAATGAGATTGTAATCAGATGACGCATTGCCATTTGCCTGCAAATTCTGTCAATGGACTGGTTCAAGCCTTTTCTTTGAAGAGTTTGACCTTTAATAATTTGTCTGTTTAACTAAGATATGCCATTCTTGGCTTAAGTAGTTAAGTGTGAGGCTGGGAGGTATTAGCAATTCATTAAAAATGCTGTAACTTGAAAACTACCATACACCATTTTGTACATTGCTGAAGGAACTAATTCTTCGCTCAAGGTCTGCTGCTTAGAATTGATTCTTACTCCCACGCATAACTTACACATAAGAAGTTCCTTCTGTGTAATCTTTGAACCAAATGACTAAGCTCTTTTTCGCACAACAGCATGACAGCACCACAAATTCCACCTTCTGCTCTGAAGCATGGAGAGACAGATATGCAGGTTACAGGTTTGTTGAGTTATAATGTTATCATCATTATATGGAGTCGTTTACATATACTCTTGCATTTTTTACCATCCTTTAAATTGTGGCTCACTCTGTATCAGGTTATCTCATGCGGTTTGTTATTGCTGCTAATCTTCTTGGTCTGCCTGCCATTACTGTCCCTGTAAGTGATATGCATTTCTTTCCTCCCTAATGATGTGATCTTAAATGTATCAATTGGCAAGATAGAGAAGGGCGAAAAATACCGTTCTCCCCGTTGAATATTTACTTTTTAAATGGCACAAAATTTTAGGAATAAGGTATTTTGTTCTTTGTTTTACAATTACTGTTCTTAAAAGTTTAGAGGAGCTCACCGAAAGTTAGTATTTCAAATGAAAGGTAACATTGTAAAAGGTTTTTTCCCTTTTAGGAAAGTGGATATTATTTTGAAACATCCTAAAATAGTAAAATGAATATTCAATTTGGAATGGAGGAAGTATTTCTCAATTTTGGTGTATTGGAATGGAGCAGAACATCTTCCTCTTTTCATCTTGTTACAGGAACCTCTGTTTTCCGGCTGCATTTTCTGCTAAGAATTTGAGCATCTTACTTGAAACTTATTTTGAAACAAGATGGGTTCCAAAGTCTCAGTGAGCATGGCCTTCATATTCGAGGTCCCAAAATATAGCTTAGTGTTTGGGATTGGGTTAGGCATTGCTAATTAACAGCTTAGAGTTTAACAAGAAAAAACTCAAAAGTAGGGAAAAGTGGACAGTGATGTTTACTGGAAGAAAGGGGAGGAAAAAGAAGGAAAAGAAAGGGAGTGAGACAAGCTGTAGCTAAGTCAGGGTCAAGCTAGCCGTGGGAGAACTAGGGTGTGGGTGTGTTTACTTTAAACTTGTCAAATTTTCGTGTTCAGGCCGGACCTGGAAGCATTAACCGGCTAGAAGGGTGGGTTGTACCATATTTAACCCTGACGAATGCTTAAGTTTTGCTGTTGTGAAACCATTACAACTTTTATATATAGTTTTTGGACACTGCCCCCAACTTGGCTTTCATCATCCGGCTCATTTTCATACGACTATATGTATAAAAGCAAAATCTGAAAAATAATTAATCATGTGTAAATCAAATAATATCCTTAGTTGGTGTTGTGTATGGATGAGTGAGTCTCTGTTCTGTTTTATGACTTATCTGAAAAGTATTATATTCCGTTGTGCTGATTTCAGGTTGGTTATGACAAACAAGGACTTCCAATAGGCTTGCAACTAATAGGGCGTCCATGGGGTGAAGCTTCAATTTTGCGTTTGGCTTCTGCACTAGAGGTACAAACAAAGTTTTTATTTCTTGAAAGAGAATGCTCTCAACTGTGCCTGAGGTGCATGGCTAGTATGCTAAACCAATCATCTCATGCTTTCAGGAACTTTGTGGTAAATCCAGGAAGAAGCCCGCTTCCTTCTATGACGTTTTAAAGACGGAATAAAAGCTTTTTACAGCTCGAGATGCATGGGCTATGTTTTATTGCAGATCCGTGTCAGCTCTTTCGACTATCTTGTATGATGTCTTGAAACAACGTTACTTATTGCATGTTTGGACAAGCTGTCTGTTGCCATATTCACAAACTGTTGCTAGTTGTCCAAGCCTAAGGGTGGCGGTGATCTTGAATCTCACCGAGCAGTAAGCACCCAATAAACATCTAAAATCTAAAGCAGTCGTCCTAGGCAAAAAGCTCTGGAAACTCTTACGTTCAAACTTTTGAGTGTTTCTTTTTTAAAGAAATAAATAATTTCCGCTATCAGGATACAATTGACATTGTCAAATTAATATTGAGAAGAGGGATAAATGGTGGGAAAGAGGAGGTCAAGACAGCTAATAGACGATCTGCTACTACAACAAAATAACTAAATGCATAAAAGAAAGATTATGGTTGATCAGTAACAGATAGAAGGTAAAACTGATGGGAATGTCTACATTGAAAAGTCTGGTAAAACATGTAGATGGTTGAGATCTGAGGCCTGTTAACCTCTTCGCCAAACAGTAGGAATATCGTTTAAAGTCTAGTGCATCTCAATTGCCACCATTGAATTTCCTCACCCACATGCTGAAATCACCATACCTGAAGAGAATCTTTAAAGTATAATAACAGAAACCATATCTGGTTATGGAGTTTCCAACAATGCGATTACTTAATCACAAGCATTAAACATAATGCTCAGACAAAGGAATTTGTATCAGGTCCTCTTTTTTTCTAAGCCTTCTCATCCACAACATCACTTGGGAGATCCAGTCCCGATGGAATCTTTCCTGGATAATTGGTTGCCGAGGGATCTAATCCCATCATACTAGAGAAAAAAGGGGAGTCAATAAGAAGCATGAAGAATCCAAATGGGTGTTCATAAGACTTTAAAACAAGATGAAACAGAAACATGTTTGTGTTTTATATCAGCTTACCTTCTGTCAACAATGACCAAGGAGCGAAGCTCACAATTTGCAAAGCTGTCAATACAAGGTAGAAGAGTTATTTCTTTTGGAAAGAGGTAACACCTCATCGTAGTTCTAATTGTCAACTAGATTCAAAATTTAAGTATTATTTTAGTAAACAAACTTCATCACATGAGATATTATACTAAAGGTTAACTCTGTTTGGTTGCCATACTCCTTTTAGCTCGTTAAAAATCTTCATGCCCCTTCTTTTCTGGTGAAAAGCACCAGCACTCTATTTTTGGTTGAAAGTGCCTTTAGGTCAAGAAATTTTTACTACCTTAAAATGCTTTCAGATGTAACCAGAATTGGTCAAACACTAAAACTGTAAAATTACTTTAAGATTCTGGCTTTGCAGCATCAAATGTGACCTGGGTGCAAAATTACGTTCTTTTGAAAGGCCAACATTTCAATGTAACTAGTAGCAGTAGTATGAATGCAGTAATTTGCACATGAACCCATGCATTGATAAGCATGCAGACACAATCTGAACCCTTTTTAATCTTTATGAACCATATCTATGCAACAGATGTGAAGCATATTATAAAATTAAAAGTACCATTATGTAGCAGTTTTCAAGCTCAACTGGAACTACCAAGGACATCTTTTTGAAAGGATTGGAAATAAAGAATAAACTGCATCTTGTACATAGATTAAGAGTGCACCAAAAGCTACCAAGCCAACAGTCATGTTTAAAATTGTCTAGCCAGGATTCACCAGCTACAATGAAAGGCACTTGAGGATACTTACTGCTGGCATATCTCTTTTTTCACCAATGGGTGACAATCATTTCCAAATGCACTTAATGTATGAAACAAAAACCCACTATGGGTAACAATCGCTATCTCCTTCTCTTTCCGTGTCCACAACCTGCAAAGTGAATAAAAAGAAGCCTAAGCATGCTTTGTATGCCTACATCATGTTAAGCATCTACTGCTCCTATTAGCTTTCCGTGGATGGCATTGTCTCCCCAAAAGACACAGAAATTTTTTTAAAAAAAAGGGGTTCTTGCAAACAATAAGAACTTCAAAGAAACATCTTTGTTAGAAGTTAAAAAATTGCAAAAAAAAAGTAAATCAAGTAAAACAACAGAAGATGGGATCAATTAGATTGATTTCCTTGATGCAAAAGTTTTGAAATTTATTTTTGATGACAGTACTTGAATTAACTGTATCAGAAACTTATGTTGCAAGAAAATTCTCATATAATGCAACAGCCATGTTGTTTAATGTTAATCCCGTTGCTTTCCAGAATAAGTTACATTAATTCTATTCTGAAATCTAAGATGATTTCAAACAGTGCCCGAGTTAGAAGTAGTAGTTTCAATGCCCCATCCAATTAGGGTTTTCTTATGCTCATTTTAAAGAACCAATGACTAAAGGAGTGATATAACCAATTAAGTGCAAAAAAGGTATGCACCAGTTCAGGAACTTCAGCCCCCTGGCCGCGACTTCCTCTTTTGTCTCCCTAACGTCAGCCTTCCACCACGTGTCCTCATCACTTTCTATCTGAATAGCAATTCAAAAGACACTCAACATACACTTTTGAAGATTACCAGAATCTGGCCACATTTGGTTCAGATATCAAAAGTTGAAACAATAGCTTGTTTACAGGTGCATCTTAGAAACTGAATTACTTGCCAGTGAGAAATCAATTGCAGGAAAAAGAAACTGATAATCACTGATATTTCTCCTCTTATCACAAGGATGGACTCCCTGAAACCAAAGAAAAAAAATTTGCATTCAGGACAAGAGAATAAGCCTTGAACTGTAACAATTGAAGCAAAGAATCCCATGTCTACAATATGTTTAACAGATCAAAGCATAAAAAGAAAATAAAAATGCACCCTGGAACATGCTTGCACCAAGAGGTATCACAAATCAAAAATTGGGCAATCAAGGAACTAGCACATTATGAGATCCATAAGCCTATAAGATTGATAAGATCAATGCATGCAATAGATGCTAACTGTCTTTCCTGGTTAACTATTTTCAATTCCAGCAATCTTAAGGTCAATAGTGTATCCAATAATGATACATCAAGAAGGAATCGTTACTGCAAGAAAATTAAAATGAGACTAACCAAATGTTCTCGACAAAGTTCTACCGCAATGATTGGTGGGCAGTTTAGACTTGAAATTGCAGCATGGCCACTGTTTCCTGCATTTGCCACCATAAGTGGTACGATATCCATCCTATCTGTATAACCTTCACCACCAAATACCCCAACAGTTGTTTGCAATGTCCTACAGTATAAAGTGACCATAGTCAATAAATACATGTCTAATAATTTATTGATGTCTTTTTACAAACCATAATTACACTTCTAAGAGGAGGAATGATACTAAAATTTATGACTCTACATGCAATAAAATCTGTTCACAAAATTAATATGGAACTTTGCTGATACTAAGGTTTTACCAACTCAAATTCTAATAATAACTTCAATATCTAGTTGAAAAAATTTATAGCAGACTAACATCCTCTTCAATACAAAAAGCCATAGCTTCATTTAAGACCAAATGACATAGACAATATGGATAAATCAGCCATGAATACTGGGCCAGTGTAATAAACCCAGCATCACCCTCAAGTGCAAAGAACAATAAAAGATTTGGAATTAAATTTTGTGCCCACAATGACCACAGATTAACACTAGATCTAAATATGAAATTACGAGGCACCATTAGGATTCCTCGTTTTGCATTCTGCTTTACTTAACTGAATGACAGTTCCCATGAACAGATAAAAGTAGCTAGAAGTAAAATTCTTACGAGAACGTTCCATAAAAAAATTGATTATTGACTATCAGCCATAAAAGGATACATCCAAACCAAATTTAAAAGCTATAGGCAACATAATATAATACAGAGAACCTAAAAAATTGAGCAAACAACTTCAGGCCCAAATAGGAGAAGACGCAGAATCTAGATTAGATTCCTAGGGTTCCCCCTCTTCAGCAAACATATATTGGAGAATTCTGCACATCAGAAACCCACATGATACATAAAAGGTCCGACTTCATGCCCATTAAATTACTAAATTCAAAAAACAGGCATAAGAAAACATATAGCCAGGAAATATTCTTGACAGGAATATAAAATGCTGGCACCCCTACCTTAGCAAAGGGGATGTAATGACTAAATCAATCCTCTTAGCTAGGCCACATTCATGGACATGCTTACGCAAATTATCAACCTGAAACATTACCAATAACATGGCTTCAATGCTTCATACAAGATTCCTCTTATAAGTGCAAGTTTCTGCCTTTGGACTACTAATAAGAGCCTGATCTGAATGAGGTTAAATTTAAAATGTGCCTACAGACGTACATAAAAACATAATGACTGCTACTTACCTGTTGCCAGCCAAGAGGAGTAATGTGTGCATCAAAATATTCTGGAGACATGTATGCTTTATAGTTCTTATCTCCCTCTACATTGTGGATCCCCTGAGCATGCCTCACCTGGATGTATTGTTTTATAAGACCACAATGCCTTGATTTGCGAGCAAAAGCCAAGAAAGAAAGCAATCTTGAACCTTCAAACCAAATATATACCAGCTTCAAATCTGCAGTGGATGTAGCATATAAATTGAAAAATAAATTTGATACCAACCAGGTGAAGAGTTTTGCAGCGGTGCATTGGGAACAAACTTAGGCCAGCAGTGGTATCCATTTCTGAGACCAAAAATAATATTATAAGTTAGAGTTAGAATACAAAGAAAAAAAAAAGCATGAAGGAAAATCGAATGCCATAAGAAGTCCAATCTGAACAAGGATTTCAAGACTGCATCCAGTCAATTGTATGCTTATGTCAGCAGATCAAAATATTCAGGCACAATAGCAAAAAACACATGCAAGTTTAATAGCAGAACTAACTCAACAATCATGTATGGTGTAAGGCAGAAACCCATGTAATGCACCATAAAAATAGGAACTAACATGGTGAGCTCCCACTATATTAGGGGCTCAACTGAATCTCCATTAATATTTAACAATAACCAAGCTTGAAAACACTGGGTCAAATCTAACTTTTAGGTATCCTACTGACTTGAATTTCTCCCCAAACTTATTGTTCTCTTTTCTTAGCCTCCAAATTAACACCTTAACGTGTGTATACCAATTTGACAGCAACTAGGCCACTTGCCATAATGACAAAACCCCGATTTCTTAGTTTTGCGTCTATTATGAATATATATAAGAAACACAACGAGACACAGAGCCAAAATAGTTAAAAACTTGAAAGCCTATCTTCTAATAAGTTCAATGACTACTGGATCATTCAAAAAGCTAATGAATTTACACCAGAACCGACAACCCAGAAGCCAAAAACCATCAAAAATAATTCAAGCTTGTATCTTGAAAGAAAGACCACAGATTTCTACCAATTGACAAACCATCGTCTCCTCAAACCCACCCCCCCCCCCCCACCCCAAGAAAAAAAAAGTCATCAATATGCGTCGTCAGAAAAACTTATAGACTAAACCAAAGGAATCCACACTGAATCAAACCAGAAACATAAAAAAAAGTAAACCATAAAAAAGAGGACTCGTGGGTACTGATCAAAACTGGAAAACCCCACATTATAACTAACAGCAAGACGATCCACCTAGGAAAAAAATGCATCAACCAAGTTAGCAAACATAAAAAATGAAAATGCTTATAGGTTTAGGTGGATCTGATAACTAACCAGAACGGGAGGGAGAGAGCGGGTGAAGAGGAGAGCAACGGAGTGGAGACGAGGTTGACTGGGATCTAACTGGAATAGTAATAGAAGCAGCGGAAAAGAAGGAAGAAGAAGAGGCGAGGAATGATAGAGAATTGCGTTGACGACGTGGCAGCTCGGGAGTGTAGTTTATGCCAATAAAACATGGTGGTGGTCCTAATAACATTTTTTGTGTTGTGTGTTCATTATGGAGTTTTGAGTTTGAGCTTTGCCGTCTGTCCTGGCCCCTTTGTTCTTCGACCCTCACATCTGCGTAAATTACAATTTAGATTCAGTTTTGGTACAAGCGATAGTATTAAAGTTACAATTATTAAGGGTTTCAATTTTTTTAATGTTTTTAGAATTTTAAAAGATTTTCTTACTATCAAAAAAATATTTTAAAAAAATTTAAATTTTAAAGTAAAATACTCATCACCCGTAACTTAAAAATATAATTCTATAATCCACCCTAAAAGTGTAAACAATTGTGATAGAGAATATGAAAATATCATTTTTTTATATTAATTTGAAAAATTATTGTTATATAATTTTTAAAAAAATTCAAGAACTTCTCTCCAAAGGGGGGAGCACCAGATCTGGTGCTACCCAAGAGAGAGAAGCACCAATCAGTACACTCCTGATTTCTTTTATAAAAAAATTATATAATAATAATTTTTAAAATTAATAAAAAATAAAATTATCTTATTCATATTATTACATTATTAAATTAATAAAAACATTAATATTTTACTAACAATTGAACTTATGTCTTTAATAAAAAATATTTATTTTAAAAATTAATTAACTCGATTAAAATTTTAATAAAACTTAAAAAAGTAAAAATATTTACATATTTTGTTGGCAACTATGGACAATAAACAATCAATGATCATCGATTCTTCAACGATTCTTAGCCACAAACCAAAAGAGAAAAAAACAAAAATTCCCCTCAATCAGTGGGAATAATTGTCGATACCAATTGACCATTTCAAGGGACGATAATGGTTGATATGAAACCATAATAGTTAAAAGGATATACAAATATGCTATCTTTCATCTTACAATAATCAACTGAATGGTGCTTTCTTATTCCAAATGGAATGTTTAGCTAAGAGTGCTGATTGAAGTTGATCATTCAAACAGAATCACAGTTTAATTTCTACAAGGAATCTCATATTAATGCCATGTTCAGACTAGGTCAGATCTTCGATGTATGATGTGCTGTTTGTAATTGCTAAGCTGCGGAAGTTTACTTCTCTCACGGCAAGTGGAACAGCATCTCTTTTCAATCAATGATTTGATGATAGAAATTCCCGAGTCACATTTTTTTCTCTTGCTGCATTGTTTCCACTCTTCCCATGGAGCAAGAATAAAGAGCCTGAAACATGGAGCAACAACTTGAATGTTCCAAGCTTTCCACAGGAAAAAACCCAAATCAAACTAAGAAGACTACCAAGGGCTAGAACCAGACTCCTGCCTGAAAGAAAAAATTGTAATGGAAGCATGACAAAATGACGTAGATATCTAGTTCACTTCAAGTTAAATGATTAAAAAAGTTTGATGAACGTACTAGCAATGAATATAGAATAAGAGATAATATTGTAGGCACTCAAGCCAACATCTGACAAGCTTTTGGAGATTTTTCATAATCCGGGCCCGACTAATCTATTCACGCATGAGACATACCTGTAAGAACACTCTCAAAAGTACAATGAGTTTCCTTCCCACTCGTTAGCTGATCACTGTTATAAGAAAACTCTGTGACAAACTTGAAGAAGCAGGAACTTTTTATCATCTCTTTGCAACCACCAGATATAGTCTTTCCCACACATATACCAATTCTAAATATGATCCCCAAGAAAGATCTTTCTTTGTCAAGGCATAGTTGCTCCAGAAACCTTCAGTTATCCCACAGCATGTATGCAGATTCAATGCAATGCTTAAACAACCAACATTTCTTCATCCAATTCAGGCACTGCAACATCTTCCCTCATCATACCAGCGTAATCATCAGGCACGCTGGCACCCGCCTGTGCAAACAGCTCCACCACTGCAGGCAACATTCCATAGTACCTCTTCAACTCATTTACTAGAGGTTTCCCACTTTGATGATTTTGTATGTGCCACACATACACAGGAGGAATTACATCATCAATTGTTGCCTCCTGCCATGCATGCTGCCCATCCCTCATCTGCTGCTTGTAAGCTTGACAATTCCGTACCCTGTGACCTTTAGGCCCCACCTGGACCTCTAAACAGTATCCACAAGTTTGGACAGCATATTTTTGCATAAGCCTAGAGGCTCCTGAGTGCATTCTCTTCCATGCCTCCATCCCACAGACCGCAATACCTATTCAAGATATCAATCAACTTTGATAAAGTCTAGCAGCCAATAATAGAATTATAAGGTTATATCCGTATTGAATTCTGCTTACGGTATTAGAGATCAAATTTGAAATCACTTTATCATTGTTCTAATCTAAAATTTCTTGAACAACAAAACAACAATTAATTGGAGAATTATTCAAAGAGACTTGCGTATATTTGACAATATGAAGCAGAATAGCTCAGATCAAAGAAGAAATCAGTCATAACTTAAGAAACCAAAAATGTAATAACAACAATAACTGACCTTGTAGATCACCAGGTTGCAGGTCTACAAACTTGCTATCACCACTAGTCTTGTTTCTCTTCTGCCAAAACCCACATGAATTAATGTCTTTGCCAGGTGCATCTTCTTTGGGGAATCTCCTCTCAAAGTCTATTATCCTACCAGAAATACTGTAAGCAGGAAAGACTCTTCTCCTAGTAGGATACTCAGAGAAGTTGATGCCTGCTTGGACACACAATTCCAGAATTGCTGGAATTCGATCCACTTGGAGCCGTTCATTATGAGAAACAGCTCTTCCTAGCCTGTCATAGAGATGAAAAGATTCAACAAGAGGCAAGATGTGTTCAACAGCACCTCTTTTCCAACTGTGCTCTTTGCTAGCTGCGCTACCCATAACATTGCATGTTCTGATCTTATGTGGTGGATTGCCAATGTGAACTTCTCCACACACACTGCACCATGAGCAAATATATAGCATAGAAAATTTTATGAAAATCTAAATCACAAAATCAATGATAATAAACCAAAATATTTAAGCAAGCTATTTTTGGGTTCAATAAGTTGGCCATGTTGCACCCTGTGATAGTTCACTTAGAATTTGGCATTTCTCATCCACTGATATCGATATTCTTTCAAAATCTCGTTAGATATCTGACACCTTGAAGTGAAAATGCATATCTGTCCATACTCCAATGTCCCGAAATATAGAAAAAAATGCATAGACAAAATTTAACAAACCAGCATCAGACATGAATCCTTGTCCAACATTCATAATCAAGTCTGAACAACATAATATATATAAAAGCACACTAAAGAAAAGGTTCTTCCTTAATAATTTTAAAGCACCATGCAACAAAAGAAGCCTTGAAGAAATGCTCATAAATCTTTGTCAACTCAGATGATGTTAAAAAACACTTTTCTGTTTTACCTGCATGAATATATGGCAATACCCTCAGCAACCTTCAAAACACAAGCGAGTAGTTTGGTTCGGGCATCATAAACTTGATGAGCAACTGGAATCAGTTCCTTAACCAATAAACCATTTTCAGGAGGTTGTAGAATCCTTTCCCGCACCATTTGTCTTTCTTTCCTTTCTGTTCTAGCAATACGCTTCAGTTCATTAATATTTGTCACCCATGGTTTCCGCTCTGCTTTCTTGAGCTTCCTTGGAAGCTCTCTGCAAGTCTGTCCAGTAGAGTAGGAGCCACATTGATGCTTCAATTTATTTCCAACAATTGAGAATGTAGAAGAGTTTTGGGTAGCAAATTCCCACAGCTTCTTTATGGTTTGAGCTTGTCTTGGCAACATTGCTGTTGATAGGATTTTTTTTTTCTTTTCCATTTTAGTTATTTTCACAAACATTATACAAGCAATGTCAGAAAGAAATGCTAAATGCCCAAAAATCCAAAAAAAAAAAAGCAAAACAATAGCATCAAACATTCAAGCAAATGGAACACCATGTAAAGAGAGAGAAAGGCCTAACCTTCAGTAAGTTAAAGTCACCGCCAATCTTTTAAAGTATACAAGAGTTATGTCCTGCACTTCGCTGTGGATTTGTTTTGTTTTTCATTTAACTCAGGAGTCTTTTTGCTCCTTTAAGCACTTCAAAGATTATAATCAAGTTAATCTAATCATGAGCAAAGACAATATAATCATTTAACTCATATGCATTAAGGCTATTTGAGTAGTTGAGTTAACAATTCCAATGCATATATAACAATCACTACAAAGGTGGATTACAAACATAATCATCTGAACAAAGATTCATTTTTGGTGCTCGACAATCCAATGTGCAACCTTGTTAGCATTTCTGGAATTTGCAAACCTATAAACATTTACTTCGAAAACATAATGATCAACCAAGATATGTCAAGTTAATATGCGACATTCAGATAATTAAATAGAGAAATGAACCACACCAAAAGCATATAATTCTGTCAATAAATACAAACACAGAATTTATACTTTATATCTATTAAACAGCCAACATTATTTCTTCTAAAATTATCTCATCAAGATTCAAAGAGATGTATCTTTTCCTATGATTAAGCTTCCATGCTCATTAACCCAGGAAAAAAGGGAAAAAAATTTCCTATACCCATATTTCATCATGAGGAATTAATAATTTGACAACCATGCTATTTGCTTCCTTTGCATGTGCTAACATATGTTTGAGTTACTCGACTTATGAGAAATATTGAAACCTCCCCTAGTCGCCTCCTCTTAACTTAAAATCTCCCAAGGCATAGGTCTGAATCTTCCTCTTCAATTTGCCTTGGGATATAAGATTGCATAGTGTAACTAAAAACTAAAGGTTTCACCATCATTCCCTTGATCAGCGAGAGTTTTATCTAAAATTTGCCGTCATAGCAATAGTTATATTTTCATATTTAGATAAAGCTGAATGTGAAGTTTTATTAAAAAGAATTAAACTTCAATTGTAGTGTCTTGAACATGGAAAAAGATTGAAGAAATTAAAAACTGTGAGAAAATTTTGAAGTTTTTAACTTTACAATACAACCAAACAATAGTAGCACAGCTCAATCATAATTAAGATTTGACTACACCCTAAAGAATAAGAAATAGAAATATAGATAACCTTCAATTGATAGAGAATAGTTTCAACTATTATTAGTTCAATTTTAATATATACCTTAGTTGAAGAAAGCTACAAACGTTACAAGTGAAAAAGAAAAAAAAAATAAAAAATTTATTGAGATCAAATATATATATATATATAGCGTACCAGATTCAAAACTTGTCATGTATTAAGAAAAAGATAATGATGAATAATTACCATAGAGAGAAAGAGATAAATTACATAGTTCCACCAATTTGTTATTGGCAACTGTTAACAAAGACAAGTCATTCATGTGACTAATTTCAATTGGCAAACTCTTTATCTTATTGAATGAAAAATACAGATATTCCAAATTCTTTAAGCATCCAATTTCTGGAGGAAGGTATCTGCAGGAAAAGGGAATATAAAAGTCATACATTTTCCGCATGCCTCACGCACCAGCAGATATACCCCATCAAGACAAGTGAAGTGAACCAAAGAACATTATTTCTTGCTTTCTTTATAGTTCATCACTAAATACTTGAGAGGTAGATTACACCTTTCTTTTTTATTGAAAATTCATTATGCCTTGACTCAGAAACCTACACGGTTTGTTTGCTTAGAGGAATAGAGTATTTTTTATGTTCATTGCACCAGCAAATTACTATGTATGATGAACAAACAAAGTTATCTGTTCAGAGGAACTGAGAATGACATTCCAAATGCAGTATGGCCAATCAATTGGTACATTCATAAAATTTTCTCTGGGCAAATTGCAGTTCCTAAACAAAAACTCAACCCAAAATACGAAACTAATGAACTCAAAAATAATATCATCCTCCTATCAGCCAACATTACCGCAAAAGCTATAAATAAGAAATAGGTGTTGTTCATGCACTTAAGAAAAAAACTTAAAAGCAATACCCACTCCCCAGACTCTTTATTGTTCACAATAGAGTAGATACTACTATTGACAGTAGCATAGCTGAATCTTAATCATCAGTGTTCATTATTTTACAGTTCCTTTATTTCCTGTGTTAGTTTCAGCTTTGATAGCATATTGAAGCACATAATTTTCTAATCACATTTTAAAATTGGAAGAAACTCAATGAATGGAACAAAAAACAAAGTCTCCTTTTGAAACATCAAAATATAGCATGCAAATAAATACATATAAGAAAAAAGGTTAAAATTTTCCTACCCCAAGAGATTAAATGAAATTCAATTCACAACAGCTAAAGTGTTGATAAAACACATACCTAATAGGAAAATAACAAACAGAAAGCTTTGTGAAGCACTTAAGCCCAGAAATGTCACTCAACAGAGTCTAGGGAGTTCCAGCTACTTCAACACTCTAACCCTGCCAAACCCCCAACTTCCCCCGGGAAAAAAATTAATTTCGTCTCCCAAAAACTTCATATTCCTTAACTGACTAAACGCCCCAGCCCATTTCGAAATCAAATTGAAACACGTTCTTATATAAATGAACAGTGCGAACTCCCTCGAGTCTCCCTATATCAAAATCTCCTCTTTTTCTTTTTCTGTCACTCTCCAGCAGCCGGTACCCCGACCGTCCCTCTTCCTCTTCCTCTTCCCTCCACCTCTTCTCTCTGCTCTCTCAGCCCTAAACCATTTCTCTCTCCCCTCCCTCAGGACAGGACATTACTTTCATGCTAAAGAATTATTTTCTGACAAGGAGAGCTGGCAAAATGTAACGACTGGCGCATGAAAACCTGGAAATTGGGTCAAGCCGCACCTATAATTCTCGTGGGCTTAGTAGCAAATCATCAGTAAGCCGAATGTTGTCTTGCCCCATATTAATATCACGGGTTATATTTAATCAGCCCAAACTCAAACCCAAAATAGGTCCACTGTCACCCTTGCTTTCATCATCTTTGAGTAAAATATTCGTATTTTTAAATTTTAATTAAAATTTTAAATAAATTCATTAATTTTTAAAATAAATATTTTATTTTAAAAAGTATCTTATGCTCAACACATAAATGTAATTTTTAATAATTTAATGACGTAATAATATTAAAAAATAATTTTATTTTTTATTACTTTTAAAAATTAATATTATATATTTAAAAAATAAAAAATAATTTTAAAAAAAAGGATATAAAGAAAGTGACTATACCAATTATTAATTGTCATGATCCCAGGCCCCTTGATAGAAGACCCGAAATAAACTTTGTTAATCTTACCACCGACACTAGAATCTCCGACTCCAATCAATAATTCTATAACTAATATCGTTAATGCGAATGGTTATCAGGGAACCGGTTTTTCTTTTCTTAGATGGAACCAGTTTTTGGAATAGGGAGTCATTATTCGCAGCCATAGCCCAGAGGCAGCTTTCGGATTTACCCTTTAAACCTCCATTACTGAAGTTTTTCCTCAATTTGCATGGCGGACCATGCCAAGCAGCAAATTTACACCCGAACTCGGCTCTAACTGAAATCAGGATACTAATCATCCTCCAAATGCTGATGACCCCCACTTGTGTTGGCAAGGAATATAAAGTTTCCCAAAGTGTGATGAATCATAGTAATTGCAAAATCCTCGTAAAAACATAATCTAAATGTCAGTTTGAGTTGCCATGCATCTAAACTCAACTTTAAATCCTTTAAAAATTCAGCTGAAATCCAGGAACACTTGCCTTTTTTGCTGAAACATAGATATTATTACATAGTATTTGTTACAAACTAGCGGTAAGGTGGGTTGCATAGGGCTTAAAATCAGGTGAAATTTAAATGTGAATGGAAAATCTCTAAATAAAAACTCTTTATCTTTTTTACTTATCAAATAAGTCTTAAATTATTTTTAAATTTTTTTTAATTTTTTATTACATTCAATCAAGTTTTTTTTTTTAGACCAAATAAACTCTTATAATTAATGATTGACTAATTAATATTAATCAAAATATCACTTGTCATTTTATATCCATATGACATTAACATGATATTGTTATGGAAGGTAAAAAATATCAAATAATTATGTTATCATATTAAATTAACATGTTACATAATCATCAATTATTACATGTCAATATATCATATTATCTTAATTATGATATTTTAACATGCCAAGTCAATGTCACGTAATATAAAATGACAAATGATATTTTGATTAAGTTAATCATTAATCATGAGAACTTGTTCGATTCAAAATAAAAATATAAAAACTTATTTGATTCAAAATAAAAACATAAAAATTTAATTAAACATAATAAAAATATAAAAATTTATTTTAATTTTTTAAAATAGTTTAGAGTTTTTTTTTGGATATTATGCGTTAAATAAATTTTGAGAGAGAATGGACTCCGAGATGGTCCAATATAGCAGAGTCCGGCCTTTCAGCAAATGGTAATTTAAAAGTATTTATGGGCCCGGGGCGTAACCCGAAAACAAAACTCACTCTGCAGCTGCAACTTTCTTTGTCCTCGCTATCCACTCAAAAAACCTCTCTTTCAGACTTTCTCTGAAAATCTCAATTTCCTTCTTTGTGTCGATATATATCTAAAAGAATGGTAGCTTCGGCTATTTCAGCTTCGTTGAGTCTCTCTCTAGCTTCTCGAGCCAGACCCACTTGTATTACATCCTTTTCTCCGAGGTACATGTTTTTTCTTCACCTGCTGTTTTTTACTGGAATTCAAAGTTTTTTTCCTTGCTCTCATTGTTCGGTTTTCCTTTAAATTCTTTCATAATGTTCAGAAACTCGACGAGATTGATAGTCTCTGCATTGCCAAGCCCATATGGAGACTCTTCTACAATGGGTAATTTTCCTGTTCTTGAAATTTAATTATTTTATTGTTGACCCCTTTATATATATATATATATATATATATATATATATAATGAATTACGTTTTTAATAATTTATCAATCCTCATCATTTCTAAAAAAAAAATAATTACTCATGCTAAAGTAATTAATACATATAAACATATACTATCAAAATATAATATCTATAAAAAGGTCCAACTCAATTATTTAAAGAAGCTATGCACTTTGTGTGCACATGGGTATGAATGAATAAGACAAGGAGTGAAATGATCGGGGGAACATTTTGTTTTTCTTATTTTTGAAGTAACCTAATTTTGTATGCATATATATATATAATGTTTTACTAGACTTTGAATTACAACAATAGTAAAAACATTATCATTTTTATTGTCTCATAAACTTCACTCTATTGCCAGAATTAAAGGGAAAAGGAAAAAAAAAAACACTTGTTTCCTAAATCTAATAGGTAGCCTTTTATTGCAGAAACAAAAGGTACATATGTACTAGTTAGCTGTTAGCTCAACAAAAGCCAAGAAGAGCTCGTGGGTACAAAAATCCTAAATCTAATTTCTCTTGCAACAAAAGCTACATGTGATATATGCTATTAATTATTTTTTAAATGGAATCTCAAATTCTATCTCTTAAAACTTATTACATCTATTTTGAAATTCATATTCAAAATCTTTAAAATAAAATCTCAAATTTTATCTATTAAGCTCCCCTTAAGAATTAACAAAAAATAGTTAACTTCAAATATACAAGTAACATGCTCGTTGTAATGTTCCGCGAAATGTTGTTAGTACCATTTCTTCCTTTTGTTGAACTAATAGAGGATGATCTCCATAATGCAAGATTGAGATTTGACTCGCACTTTGAGCAGATGCTTATTTTTATCACTTATTCATAATCTATTGTTTAATTTCTTCTTTATACTATAACTTATGGCTTGGGTTATTCTCCCAAAATTAAAACTACTACTAAAATTCAATTGTGCCAATCTTCTCCTATGAATCATGGCAATTACATATATGGCCTAAGAGTTGATGCAAAATTGGAAAAGGGAAAAAACAAAAAACCATACTCTTCCTCGATGACATTGCTAGGAAATGCAATGGCAGCATGGCACGTGGCGTTATTGGCTTTGGTGATATGGCCAACCGGGGAAGCATTTGCGTATAGCCTATATACCTATATAGGTGTTAGTTAAGTGACCAAGTTTGTGCAATCCATGCGTCAAAGAGCAACATGATCATATCAGAATGGGCTCAAATTATTGCTCTCATTCTTTTTTTGTTTTTTGTTCTCTCTATGGCCAGTAATGTTGCCCTCTTTTTTTCCCCCACAAGCCAGTGTGTCACTCTTGCTTGTCAAAAACATTCATTTCTCATCACTAGCCCTAGGACATGTATAGTTAGAGGTGAGTCCAGAGTTCAACTAGCGGTCCCATCACTCTATTTTTTTATATAGAATGTTCTGTGTTTTTTTTTTAAATAATTATACAAATTATCTAATTAAAATTATAATTAAATTACAATATTTCATTAGAATTATATTACAGTACTGTTATCTAATTAAAATTAAACTATGAATAGAATTAGTTTTATATATCTTTTTGTAACATTTGTCAAGCGTTTTAAAATTCTATCATAAGTTTTTGGGATATATTTTATCATTATTTTTTGGCAATTTTATTCAAAAACCATTAATCTCTATAGAAATTAAAAATTAAATACAGCAAATTTGCAATAAAATTTTATATTAAAGTAGTTGCAGATCAAACATCCAAAATGAATAAAGAGAGACCAGTGATGAAATAATTATCTTTTCCGAAAAGAAGACATGGTATTAATTTGTTTATTTGTTTCAAACTACAACGTACCCGTTGTACAAGTAATGTTATGTGTACATGCTGATTAGGAATAATGATAATTATGGTCTGTCTTCATGTATATATATTTAACATACTTTATGCAAGGTTAAGGGAATGCAAAGGAATTCAATATTTGTAGCTGTTATTTAAAGGGTTGGGATATATATATAAGTTGTCTTACATAGTTACTGGTGCTCGTGAACTGATTTGGAGTATGATAATTAGAAATTTGTGAAGAGTGTACGTGTGTGTAAACTAGTCGCGTGGGAAATGAAAAGCGTGCGGCTGCTTGCATCATATCTGACTCAATGCTTCTCTAAGCAGGCACCCACGAAAAAATTGTTCCTTAGCATTGTGACACAAGACAGCTACTACCAAATACCATCAAAGTGGAAAAAGCTAAATAAAAAGGCTACAAAACAAAGGGTGAGGGGAATGGGAAAATATTGCTGCATGCCCCAGCAAGCCTCACAGTGCTCTTTGGGCTCCACCTGTCCCTCCCTCCCTCACTATAATCCCTGCACGTGAAAATCTCACCAAAAGGGTGGCAAAACAATACTCAATATGGAGTATGTATGACACTAGTGTCTAAGTGCACGCATTTTCCATGCAATTCATCTCATCTGTCGACACATGTAAAAATAGAGGTTTTTCCAGCAAATTGTATTTCGATTCATCTAATCTTTTCCAACATAATTTGTGGCTCTCCTTGCGGAACGTTTGGTCCACTATCCCAGAGAAGGTCACTCTTTGGAAATGTAAGCAGGGAGTAAAAGTAAAATCCAGAAACATATAATGCCATATCAAGTACTATAGAACACTTGCTTGCTACAATAATTCCATTTCCCTAGTAACATTGACGTCATTCTACATTTGGATAAAGCTTCATCACTAAAGATCTCAATTTTCCTCCATATCTAATTTGGCAAGCTTATTTCATCCAGGTCATCCAAGGATAGGAAGACTTCATCCAGGCACGAGAGTTCTGTTCCGTCGTCGTCGTCGTCACTACTTCTTTCATAAACCCGACAGACAACCCATTTGCTATGATCCTGACATCACAAAAACCAATCCATAGTATGTCAATAAAGAGAAAAATATAAACCAAAGCATGCAGAACAAGAATGAGTAGGCAGAGTCAATGTGGCAATTAGGGATTAACTATTTTGGAATGTGCTCTACGTTTGGATGATCTACTGCTGCTAGAATCACAATCGGAGAGACGATATTCTTGCATTATCCAATTGGTTTTGATACCAGCCGGACCTTCTCCAATGTAGAAAAGAAAATATTTTTTCATGCCAACTTTCTTGCTACTGCTATTGACGACAGGCTNTTCTCTCTTCTCCCCTCCCCCCCCTCTATCTCTCTCCTGCACCTGCCAGGAGCCAGTGGGCAACACAGAGGGCTGGATCTGGCCTAGACACCATTGCAGTGCCAACTTGGCCAGATTCGGCTCTCTGTTGTGGTTGGCCAGTCCAATGTAAGATATATTTTATGAAATATTTTAATTCAAAATAAATAATTTTATTATTTTCTATTTTTAATTTTACTATTTTAATATAATATAATTTTTAAAATTAAATAAATAATTAATATACATGTGGAACTTAATAGAAACACTAATAGAGTGATCATATATCTTCATAATGTTGAAAGAATAGAAATGATTGAAAGTTACTTTCCAAACTATGAAGGCCAAAATAGCATACGTCTCAAATTTTAGAGGTCACGGGTGTAATTTACATTTTGTTAAACTCATGAGAAAATGGTACTCGGTGTCAGTATATACTATAAACCTGGCTGAGGCCTGTCCTTTTTTCCTTTCTTCTTGCTTCTTGCAAGTAGGAGGAAAAGAGAATGACAATCATGGTCGAATTGATTTTCCTTCTTAAGGGCCTGATACAGTGATATCTTTATGCTTTTAAAATGTACAGGCATTGAAACTTTCTATGAATGAAAGAAAAGAATAACCAGTGTGCTATTTTCCTCTCACAGGCTATGGAGTTCGGGCTCATTGATGGTGTCTTGGAAACAGAGTATTGAACTCGGATTGGGCTTTGCAGAATCCCTGGTTGCAATGCTGCAAGTCCTTGCCAACATGACAATCTGGACCTCACTGTCATCCCATCATAGTTATTGGCAATTGTAATCATGTCCTGAATTGGGGTTTATAAATTCAGATGCTAATTATTTGAGATTAAAATTTTGTCTTGGTCTCTAACAATACAGAACTATAAAAGTGCTCTGTTAGAATAATCTATTTTACCATGCCATTGAGAGTTGCACAGGTATTAAGATTCAGAAAAAAATATTTAGTTTTAATATCTAATATATGACCATTAAATTTTTGTTGATAGCTTTTTCTATTATGTTGCAAGTGTTGTTATTTTTTTTTTTACTTTTAAAACAATGAAGTACTTGATCAAATGTATAATTCTTTTAATTTATTGTAAAATAAAATTACAACCCATAAAAAATGAACCCCTTGAGAGGATTCCATGGTTTAAAAATGTTGGTTAGGCTTAAGATTGATGTGGTTGCTGTGTAGATTTTTATGAGTATTTGGCTTGATTGACCCTCCATTACCTTGACTGAAGGTTTACTTCCATTGCCACTTCACTTTTTTCACATTCACACTTTTCCTTGCAAAAGCAGATCATATTCTCACCTGGACGTTGCTCTATAATCACCTGATTTGTCTGTCCTGAGTATTAAACATTTCATGGGTGAGAGAAAAGATGTACCTGATAGCTTGAAATTATTGCATATATATATATAAAGTTAGACATGTAATTGGCAAACACTATGATAATCTAACAACCAAATAACCAGGCACTTGTTTTGAGAGATGGTTCAATATATCTGGAAAATTATTGGCCATTTGAAATAAATCAGGTTTGAATTTTGCTGGCCAAACTTGAAATACCGACATTTATTCTACACTATGACATAACTTGTCCCGGAAATGATCTTCTCAACGCAGCACCTCATTTACCTGTTGGAAAATGCAAATTCAGATCAGATTCACCAAATGCAATTATCATTCTTGATTACAAACTAAATTTGCCAAAAACATTAGCAAGAACCCACCCCTTACTAGTCTCATGAAAACAAAATTATATGGATTTTGAATAACTCAGTTATTAACTAAATGCATGGAATGTAGGCTGCTCTTGAACAAATTCCTAGAAATATCTGAACTCTAAAGCAGATTATGCTAGAACAGACAGTGAAGCAAACTTGGAGGCTTTACAGATCAGAGCAAGAAAATTTTCAATTGATTACCTTAATTCTAGTTTGGGACACCATTCACATTTATCAATTTTGTTCATTATTATTTCTTTATTTTCTCCTTTTCCTTTTTTTTTTTTGGTCATTATTCACTTACACGTTACTTGGAAAAAACAGCCAGTGCAAGTCAAAGGGCAAACAACTTACCATAGTTTTGCCGCACCATCGTGAATTTGTAAATGGCCTTAATTAGGGACCCATACTTCATGGACTTCAAGGGTCCCATATGTCTGTATACAACGAAGAAGAAGAAGAAGAAGAAACATATAATTCAGTGTAAGGAGACAGATTTATTCATAAAAAAAAGGTCTAAAGTTCTGCAATGACTGTAATTTTCAGCTCTTAACAAAGAAGAATCTCTGCAAACACTACATCAGCACTCAAGATAAGGCTGCAACAGGTTAAGTAAATACTTCAAAGACAACTGATCATGCATGGTAAAAATAGAAATCCTTAGAAATCTCAAAGCAACAATAAACAAATGGAGTTTTTACGTCTTTCCTCAGTGCTTGTCTTTACTTTTCCCTTCAAATCAATTACGAACATAAGATGCAAAGAGAAAGCTATGCATGAATTATTCTATGCTCTGTGCAAAAATGGTAATGATGTATTGCACAAGAGACCATTTAGAAAGTTGTAAGTCTTTCATCAGACAGGATCCCATAAAAAGCATTTTTTATGGAGAACAAAACAACAAGGTATTTGCCCTGATTCCAAAGATTTTACGTCAGGAGAATACTCACATAATCTCAGTATATCGCATTCTCCAGGCAGGGAAACCTAAATGGCACCTGGCAGGTCCATATACTAATAAAAGATCAGGTTCTGGCCCTCCACTGCCTAATAGAAAAAAGAAGATCAACATCCAAACTCAAATATTAAAATATAGCAAAACAAATTGGTTGTAACAAGCACCAAGTAGATCAGACAAGTAACACAAACCAACAGTTTTGAGTGCCTCAGCCATTTGAGATTCAGTGAAGATTGCCTCTTCCTGATTTTGGTCAGTGGCACCTGATTTTAAGTACTTCATAAAAAGTACATTGGCTGCTTTGGCCACTGCTTCTTTCCCATCAGAAAATGATGCAAACTCCAGAGTCATCTGTGCTTGGTCTGGTATCTCATTATTTTCATAAGCTTCCTGCATGACATAGATCAAAGGCTTTGTGAGTTGTTTAGCACCTTTTTAACATCTCAGTTGTATCAATGTATGTCAGAAACAATCCAATAACTTTATAGAAAATCGGAGCTAAGCAAACATATGGTACATGGAATAACTCCCTAAACCAAGCTTTTCGGAAACAAACCTAATATAGAGTCCAAAGAGCACAAAAAGCAGACAAGACCAAGCCCGATATAAATGAATCAAACATGTATCAGATTTTTCATACAAAGTTGAAGGTTGTGCAACTGCCAAGTCAACCTTAGAAATGTAACTACAATTTTTTGTTGCATAGTACCATAAAGAACCTTCCATTACTGCTACACAACATGACACTTTGGTTTTCGCAACTGAGCAGCCATTTATCCAATTTATATTTGAGTAAATGATGTTAATGAATGATAGTGATCTATGAAAAGAGTAAGTTGGCCATTAGCAGAGAAGATAGTACCCCAAACAATATTGCACCATCCAACTCTTCCAAGATGAAGTCCTTTGATTTCTTCAGTATTCCTAGAACAACAAAATGTGTTAAATACAAATCCTGCAGATACATCTTCACGTGATTAATCTAGCAACAGTGAGAATACAGAATTCTTACCTTCCATATCATAAAGGCAAACATGTTTTACTCCGACATCTGCCAACCATTGCAAAAGCTCAATAATTTTTGAAGTTTGGCAAGCATCTTTACTTTCTACCACAATAGCCAGATACCGGAGCTTGGCGACTTGGAGGGATTTGTATCTCCTCAGTATTCCCCAAGAGATAAGATAGCTTTCAAACGCTTTAGCTATACCCAGTGTTAAGTAGCATAAGTTGATAATAACATGTATGAGACGCCACAGTGATCGAAGTAGAAGATTTCCAATCTGCGCAAACCTTAAACCCAAAATGAACATCTAATTTAATTCAAATAAAGTAAATGACATATTAATCAGCACATCAGCCATGACAATTTGACAGAAAATTCATTTCTATTACTCGTTAAAATCCTCTGCTGAACATCAAATTCCACCGAAAGGTAACATAATTGTTAAAACCTATCCCACAAAAGCAGAAAACCATTGACAAAGAGCTCACAATTCAAATCAATGAATAATTAGAAAGTATTGATATTTACTCATGTGTCATGACCTATGTTTAATATTGGTAAATCAATTATTTACTGAAAAGTGAAAAAAAAAACCCATAAAATAATGCTAGTCAATAAAAGAAAAAAGTAAACCAAAATCACGTACTTGAGCTATCCAGCAATACAAGATCCGCGTTTCCTTCTTGAAATCCATTAATCTTTGAAAACAAAAATAAAGAAACCCAGTTAATAATCAAAGACTAAGCATAAAGAATATATAAAAAGCAAAGAAAGGAGCAAAAACTGAAGAAAAAGAAGAGCTTAAAAAAGTGGAATTACGCCTCCAATATTTAAAAAACATAAGCAACTGGGATAGCTCTCTTTGACTGTAGAAGCAGCTTGGCGGCTGGGAGCAAGAGGATTCGAGACAGTTTTGAAGAGAAATTGGGAAAGCCCAGATGCAGAATCAACAGAGAAAAGCGAATTTGTGGAGATTAAAGAGAAGAGAAAAGGAACAAGTAAAAAAAAAAAAAGACCGTTATTCACCAAGACAATGAGAGAGCTGAAGAGAAACGTTCCCTAACTCTATGAAGCAAGTGTCCCGTGATCGGAGTCTTAACGTTTTTTACTTATAGTACTACTTTAGGGAGAAAAAGAAACAAATTTATATTTGTTCCATTTAATTTTTTTTTGTTTTACTGTATTTAATGACTAAAGTTTTGCCGGTTTATAGATGCTTCCCCCCCAAGATGGCTTGAGGCCTCAAAGTTAGTAGTAGTATTAAATTATTATCAGGCTAGTTTGCAGGTCATAACTTTGACGTGAACGCTGCCAAACCAGTAGCCTCACATACAAGGAATTGACTTGGAAAAGATCCTCGTGCGACATGGCCTTGGCCTTGGCTTTAGCCATGCTTAAATGGAGATACATTGAAGGTATCACAGCTTTTAAATATGTGTAATGTTATTCAGGAAGGAGAGAGCATTGTTTATAAGGAGGGGTTTTGCAGTTGCAGGGTGCAATTGGTTTATATTATAGAGCAGATGACTGATTCGCCCCATGTAGCTTAGAGGAATGCATACAAAGCAGACCATTCATTAGCAGACTCTGGTCAACATGAATACTTGTTTAGATACATAGCTCAGGTCCTTGGCTTCCTCACTCTCATTGTATCGGCACATTAAAATCTAAATCAATTGGTGGCTGTTACTCTATATTAGCATAAGGTTGGACCAAGTTTAGTTTCCTTTTGGCTCATGATAATATTGCTTCCCAAACAAGGACCATCTTGCAGCATCTCTACACACTGCAAGCAGAAATAGTTCGGCCACCCTATAATTCTATAAATATTTGAACATAAATCAACTAAAGTTATCTCAAGAAATAAACCTAACAACTAAATGCATGGAGATGTAAGTGCCCTCGTTATCACGCTTCAAATACATGAACCTTATGTACACAAGAATTCAACCAACACATGAAGGGGAAGAAGAAACAAGGCGTCTAAAAGGCTATGAATGTGGTATCGGACCAACAAATTTTTCAAGCTCTGCCATTGAAACATATCACCAACCTCCTGAAAAGCAAACAAAAGATGGAACCTGCAATTTTATATTCTCGAATTTCACCACATGTTTACTCTTTTCCTCTTTCTTCTTCAGTTTTCTCCTCTCTACTCTGAATAACAAAAGACATAATCCATCTTCCCATGACTTTTGGTTTTACAAATTATGAAAGCAAATTAATCTAAATACTAAATGGTGAATTCTGCTGCAATAAAACATAACATGCTTGCATTCACATAAAATAACCTTAAGACTTCTGTATATATCTTAACTTACTGACATTGGCTGCAAGAGATGTCTCTGTGAGAAAGTCATTAATGATAAAAGGAACTTATTATATCAGCCAAGCAATCAAGGGCTATAACTTATTAGGGAATTTTTCCAGTCCATGTCATGTCCTAAGTTATGGATCAACTAGTATGTCTATTTGATACTAAATTTCCAGATAACTTTCTAACTATTCCATCTTGAATGTAAATAAAAGTACAAACATCTCTGTGTTCCACAGGAGAATTTTTTTTTATTTTAAAATGGCAATTTGTCAGACACTTAAAATTAGACAATTTTCATTCATTAGAATGCTAAAGCATTTTTGTCAAGAAACTTACACATACAGTCATACAAATTTGTTTATGCAAGTAAGAAAAGACTTAAGGAAGTCAGTTCAATATCCTAATATGTCAAAAACATGTACATATAGTCGTGTTCCAATGCATAGGATATGGGGAGTGAATGTGTCAAACACCTTGTGCTTGTGCCAATGTATGAAATACAAGCTATGTCCTCAAACCAAGGGAAGGTTCTTGGCTAGCCTTCCAACATTGAAAATTTTAACAGAGCAATCTGAACAGTTATGACTATCAGAACTAATTTACACAAAGAGAACTATTAGATACAAATTATAGCAAAATCAAAATTAAAACATCAAGACAAACTATAAAACAACATAATATGGCAATGACGGAGTTGCCAAAACAATCTAGAATCTTTTTTGAAACAATTCAGCACGAAAAAAGTATGCGCCACATCACACATTAGATAAGGTAAATTATATATGGTGCACATCAACAATAGAAGTCAGTATACTATCTAAAGTTATCAACCATGAATCATCAGGATCCCAAGATATTCAACTAACATGACCCCCTTTTCTTTAACATGTGACCTTGCTTTCTGACACTCAATCAATGAGTAGCAGTGTGATCAGTGGTAGGAAGGTAACTTTATAATAGGGGCAAAAGAACTGATTTGGACAACAATGCAAGATTAAGGTTCATTCTCTAGTACAATGGTAAAAAATGCGGCTGACAAGCAGAATACCGTGGGATCAAACTCTCGAGAGCAGCCAATTAGTAAAAAGAGTAAAGGATCCTTCACTCCACCCAGGAACTCAATTTGGTAGGACTATACAAGTCACGTCTAATGATACCTAAACAAAAGATAATGAGTTTATCCAACTTGTGGTGATTAAAAGTACATAGCTTTGAGAGGGGATGTTTCCCAGGAAACAATGGCCTTGCATTACAATTTACATAATTTTTTAGACTTGGATTAGTAAAACAGAAAATGCCATGCCATTAGTATTCTACAACTAACTCAAACAACATAAATTGATATACCTATGGTTATTATCACTCCGCAAGCAACTTTCAATGCTTACCACGTGTCTATTTAACTGTAAATAAGGAAATGAACACTGAATAACAAAATCCACACCCGGCAGACATCCAGAGAGGCTTGTGGAGTTCCTGTGTACAAAACAACAACCCTATACCTACTGAGCAGCATCCTCCGAGAATCTAGCATCGAAAGGGGCCGAAGGGTGGGCATGAGCTGCACCACCCGCGCTTCCCGAACCATGCTGCAACTCAATCACAAGCCACCGGACAGCTTTACTCATCTGTTCCAAACGAACAGCACTAATGGGAGGAAGACCAGTTGTCAGGGCCTGACCCGACTTCCCAGCCATAGAGCCGGTGGCCTCATCGACAAGGCACTCGGACCCTATCCTTTGTTTGATTGACTCAACAAACTCTTCCGCTTGATCACAAGCCACTCTGAACAATTCCCATTTCTGCTTAAAGTTTTCCAAGGCAGCATCCGTGGCTGCCGTCTTTTGGGCAGCCGAAGACTCCTTTGTTTCGAGAACATTAGCCGCCGCAGCAACGAATTCTTGATAGGCGTTGTTTAAGGAATCTACTATGTTGTCCATTACTCCCAATCTTTTTAACTGTGAATTAAATAACAGAAAATTTACTTTATTTGCAAAACTAAATTATATAAACAGACGAAATTTATAAGACCATCAAATCAACTAATCCCCAAATTTGAACAAAACGAATTTGATAGCGTAATTAGCAATAATCGGATGGTAGATATTACCTCGGAATCGGGTCGTCGTTGTAGCTTGACGAGCGAGAGAGAGAGAGATTTAGTCTTACTACCGCTGTCGAATGCGGAAGAGAAGAGGCCGAAAAGCGCGGCCATATTAATGGGCCTTCGTTTGGCAATATCTAGGTTTTGGTCCTTCGCTACGTGTTTTACTTACATGGGCCAAAATAATCCGGAAATCTAGTATTCTTTTTTCTGCTTTTCCATTGAAACAGCATCCGAGGGCTAATTGAATGCATTATTGTACAGCTGAGGGCTAAAAATTTGATTCGAACCTACAAAACCCGACAACATTTGTACAGTTTTATTGAGTGGATTGTGGGTTTATCCTTAAAAATGTCAAATAGGTAAGTTATCTAGATATTTTTTCTTAAATTTTATTATTTAACAAAATATTTGAATCTTATAAATATTCGATTAAAAGTTTAAAATTATGACTTAAATATCTGTTAAATATCCATCAAGCATTTAACGAGCAAAAATGCCACTAACAGAGAAAGAGGAGCTTAATTAGACTCATTCCTTTGTTTTTTTTTAAAGAGCTAATTAAACTCATTCCTAAAACATCAGTCAGCTTGTAAAGAACCCATCAAACACAAAACAGGGGACCTAGAAACAGAGAACAGCTATTAAAACCAACAATTCAATCAGTCAACTCTATCGTTTTCTTGCACCAACGTTGAGACCTTGAGTAATCCTAACATTTGGGCGTCAAAGAAAAATGAATGGGCAAAGATATGGTTGTGGGTCATTTTTTTTTTTGTATTTTAAAATTGTTAATATAGTGTCAATATATATTACATTAATTTAGTTTCAAATTATAGTATTACATAACTCTTATTAAATCTTTTAAAATTGATGCAAAATCGTAGCTAAAATACGCACCGACTCATAAGCAACTAAATAAACTCACCAGTGGAATTAAGACATACATTTATTTTAAAAATTCTAATATTATATAATTTTATTTAAGTACTTGAAATACAATATATATATATATATATATATTATTATAGTAATGAAAACAAAATACAGGCATGGTAAAAGAAAAAATAAAAAAGTCAAATTTTCATGATTCAAATTACAATCATATGGACCCCAAATTGAAGAGACATGGCCCAAAGACTTGTATCAACCAAGACATTTCACGTGAAAACATCAAATTTGATAATAGCCCAAAGAATTATAGAACTGTTAGGTAAACTATTGTTGCCCAAATCTAAAGAATTTCAGATATAGAATGAGTTAGGAATTTGTATGACGATTACCTAAAATGAAACTATGCCATCAATGACGGGCAAAGTCCAAAGCCTTTGCTCAAAACAAAGGCTACTCTCCTCCACACCGAAAACCCAATTGCGAAGAATAAAAGAGAGAAAAAAAGGGCCAAGCCTAAAGCGTTTGCCGAAAAATAACCGAATAAGTAAGGATGGCAATGGATATGCCATTTTCGGATATCCAAGGTATTTAATTCGATTACATGAGATTCGAGTATCTTATAATTAAGTTTAAGATGAGAACGGTAAGAAACCATTTACTCATCTTGATTGAGTAGCATCTTTTGAATAGGAATGTCAACGGTTAGAGTACTCATTAATTTTGAAATATCTAAACCCGAACTTTATAAAAAAAAACTACTCGAACCTTATTAACTATTCAATTTTTTTTAAAATTACTACTATAACTCTAACTCTAATTATAATACATTCCCACAACCCTATAATTACTCTAACCTGTTTAAAAATTTAATTATGTAAAAAAATTATTAAATATTATTCATAGAAACCCAATTACCCGAATTCGAATCCGTATTCATATACAACAATATTTCTTTTACATATTTCATATAATTTACTAATAATTTAATTAATTAAAACACACAAATAATAAATTTAAATTTAAATAATCAAAACAAATATCTCAAACATAATTAATAAATTTATTTGTTATAATTTTTGTAATGTTTACACAAAATAGAAAGTAAATATAATTATATTTAAAGTACATACACACACACACACACACACGTCAAAAATATTTTAATATATATAATAGTAATTATATTCCTTATAAATGAATCTATATATATATATATATATATATATATATATAAAGCATAAATATTAAAAGACATTACAAATTAATTAATAATTATAGTTCATGAATTAATTTAATTAACTATAG
>NC_030851.1:6185779-6240080 GCF_000208745.1 Theobroma cacao | reverse complement strand
ATATATATATATATATATTATAATTAATGATTTTACAAGTCATAATTTTTGTAATGTTAAAACATAAAATATAAAGTAAATATATTTATGTTAAAAATATATATAATAGTAATTATATTCCTTTATAATATGATATGGTATTCATATTATTTAAACATGATTAACAATCTAATAATTTTTTAATTTAAATATATTAATATCATCATATTAATAATTAGAGTAATCATACTTTTCATATATTTGTTAGTTTTTAACAAAAAAAATTACTTGTAAAGTTGGTAAAATTTGTATATTTTTAATTTAATTATTAAAATAAAAATAAAATATTTACAAATGGTAATCAGATTCGGGTAACGGGTACCCAATGGATGGTACACGAACTCTACCCAAACCCGATATGGGTAGTGAAATTACTATCTGAATCCATCCAAAACCTAATTATAGAATATCCTAATCTTATATAATCGGATTGGGTATCCGCGGATACCTTGTAATAAGGTACCCATTGTCATATACTTTTAAATACTCATTACTCAATTATATTAAAGTATAATATTTAAAAAAATCTTTAAATTATTTTAAAAAATTAAAATAAGTTTTTATATTTTTAGTTTAAGTTAAATAAATTCTTATAACTAATGATGGACTTAACTAAAATGTCATTTGTTATTTTATACCATATGGCATGTTAACGTATCATAATATGCAGATATATCATAATTGATGATAATGTAACATGCAAATATATCATAATTGATAATAACATAATATATTAATTTGGCATACTAATATTATCATTAAGTATTTTTCACTTTTCATATCATTGTCATGTTGGTAACATACGGATTTAAAATGACAATTGACATTATAATAAATGATAATTAGTTAATAATTAATTATAAGAGATTATTTGATTCAAAATAATAGTATCAGGTTTGATTGAATATAATAAAAAAATTTATTTAACTTTATTTGAATAATTTAATATTTTTTTGAACATTATACTTTATATAAATAATCGGATAATATCACATAATTGTATCCTAAATTCATATATATTTATAATTAATTTGATGTTTAAAGAAAGATATTTGTTCCAAGCTTTTGGCAACTTAATCAACAACTGAATTCAAAATATATTGATAATGAATAATTTGTTCTACCAGATTATCAGCGAATAAGTGTATTTGTTGCATTCCCATTCCTCTTCTATTTTTTGCTAACGACCTTTCTCCGGCCTAACCAAAAAAATCGCTATTTGAGGTAAAAAATTTATATTAATAGAATCTTATTTAAAAACTAACTGAACCAACTGAAAATCACAAATTGGCCTATTACCACTAACCAAATTAATCCATATAAACTCAAATTATCACAAATTTTTTTAGTTTCATTTTTTATGTTATTAATTACAAAATAAATGAAATTAAATTTTAAAATATTTCAATTAGTTAAAAAATATTTTAACAAACATAGATGAAAATACATTAAAATATTAATTCGGTTCATTAGAAAAAATCAAAACTGAAACTGATTAAATTAATTGAATTAACCAAACTGTTTTAATCAAAATTTTTGATTAATTCGATTTAAAAAAGAGGGACTCACCCACGTAGTACGAGCACCAACATTAATTTCAAATAATAGCACGAATGAAGAAATTCTAGTTTTTCACATTTCCATTTAAAGTTTGTTAAATTTTGTCTTATACAATTAGCTATAGAGTAAAAACAAAATGAATATCTAATAGTAGATCAGAATATGAAAGTCAGACGAGGAATAAGAATAAATGAAATGAATTAAATTAAATTAAAATAAAATAAAAATTTAAAAACAAAATTAAAAAAGTTTTATTGTTCATGCAGGGCCACTAGAACTAATAGAAACTAAAAAAAAAAAAAAAAAATTCTCACTGGTTGAAACCAAAGGAGCTCGAGCTCTACCATATAATATTCTCAAATTGAACAGTAAAAGAGTAACTCACTGTTCATCCCATTAAATCTATTCAAAGTAATTGAGCTCAATTACTTATGCCTTGAAAAGCAAAGATCGAAATTGAAACCAAACATATATATATATATATACTTTGCTTGAGAAAATAAAATGCAGCACCTTTCTCTAATCAAAATCAACTACGGCATTGTCAAAGATATCAATCATGTCCTCGTTAACAGGGAATGTGGTGTTGGATGTTATACTTTGCTTGAAAGAATCAACGAACTCGTCCGCTTGGTCACAAGCCGCTCTGAACGTTTCCCATTTCTTCTTAAAGTTTTCTAACGCAGCATCCGCTGCTGCCGTCGTCTCACCATTGCAAGACGCCTTGGTTTCCAGTACATTAGCGGCGGCAGAAACAAATTCTTGATAGGCATTGTTTAAGGAATCAACGACCTTGTCCATTAACAATCGAACTGTCAATCAACACACATTTACTTCTTCTTTTATTCACACAACTAAAACCTAAACAATATAACTAAATTAAAATTTTAAAAAGAAAAAATAATTGAATCCATCAATTATAATTCCAATAGCCTACAAATTCCCGAAAATTTACTTTGGATTGAATTATTCTAATAATCAACAAATCCCGAAATCTTAATTGAATCTCCACCAGGTTTATGATAAAAACTGCATAATAAAAAATTACCAATCTACATCAACTAAGCACTAAAGAATTGAATAAACTTGTTGGAGATAGATCAAAATGAGCGCACTTTGCATAACATTGTAGAAATTACCTTGGAATCGCAAAAGTTATTGAACTGGAGGACCGAGAAAGAGGGAAAGGGGAGGAGATTTTGCTATGGGCAGTGGAAAGCTGATGGAAGAGGGCAGGATCAAAATATTTTTCCTCCCTTTGGCAATATTAGGGTTTGGCCTTTCCATATATGTTAACTTATTTTGGCCACACCCAGGGGCGGAGCCTCCTTACGTGATGGGGGGGTCAAAACTTTTAAATTTTTTTTTATAACATATAAAAATTTTTAAATTTTTTTATATATTGTATTACTAGCTCCCTTAAAATAAATTTTATTTAATAATTAATATCAATAAAAACTAATAAAATNTTTAATTTAATTTTAAATTTTTTAAATTTATATTATTATTTTTATTTATATTTGTTTATTTTTTTTATTTTTATTCTATTTGTTCATATGTTATAAGTTTTTATAAATATTCTTTTTCAAATTTCTACAAATAATTAACCATATTCTTTTTCTTTCTTTTTTGTTATGTAATATGTGATATTTACCTCCTACTTGTTATGTTCTTTTTTTTTATGTTACATAAATTTTATTTTTTATGATTTTAATCTTTAAAATTTAATAAATTATTATATAATTTTCAAATATAAGTTATAGTATTATATTGTTACTTAAAATTTTATCAACGTATCATTTTTTTTTATCAATCCTGATTATGTAAGAGGAAACTAACTTGAGTATATTTTTTTTATATGCTTTACATTTTATGTTTAGTTAAAATGAAATTCTCTTAAATATATAGTATTTAAATAATTCTGATTAAATAAGAAAAATTTATTAATCTTATATATTGTTTTTAACTATTTATATTTTACAAATTATAGTTTTATATTTAGTTTCATATTTCTATTATCAATATTTTTATTATTGATTGAATTTAACATATTAGTTTTTTAAAATTTTTAACTCTTATTCAACTATGTTTGCCCCCCCAATAAAATTTAGCTAGCTCCATCCCTCACCACACCT
The DNA here is from genome assembly GCF_000208745.1 of Theobroma cacao. NCBI lineage: Eukaryota > Viridiplantae > Streptophyta > Magnoliopsida > Malvales > Malvaceae > Theobroma > Theobroma cacao. Next base: position 6,236,346 of record NC_030851.1, on the reverse strand, counting down.
ATCATACCAAAGCGAGACTGCTAATTGTTTAATTTAAATGATACATGAAGCTAAATCTGGCAATTCGTGTTTTCGTGTCATAAACGTGTCAGATACGATTAGACACGAAATACGTTAAAGTTAAACACGAATACAACACGTTTAATATTCATATTTTAAATTTAAAACATGTACACGTATGCGTTTAATAAACGTGTAACACGACACAACACGATTAACACGTTTATTAAACATGTCAATATACGACACGACACAATTAATAACACGTTTAACATGATTAATACATTTGACACAATTAAATAAAAATATTTACAATTAAATATAATTTTATTATTTAAATTTAAAATCTATAATTATAAAAATAATTATAATAAAACAAAAATAATTATAATATCAAATATAATAAAATTTAATATAAACAACATATGTAAAATTCATTATCATGTAATATAATAAAATACATCATTAACATCTAACCTTCAAATACTAATAATATAAAAAATCATTCATAATTTTCAATCGTAATAATTACATTATTACTTTTATAAAATTAAAAAAAATTATTAAAAAAATTATTTAAAATTATTTATATAAAATTAAAATAATCTTTAACTATTAATTTTTAATATGTTAATAAACGTGTCACGTATATACGTTTAAATACGAAAACATAATTAAGTAAAAGTGTTTATCGTGTCTGATACGTTAAGACACGAAAATTACCAAATTTACATAAAACATAATTTCTTTTAATATTTGATTAAAACTTTCAAAAAATATTCAATGTGATACCTTTAATCATCGTTTTTTGTTAAACTAATTATTTAAATTGAGACAGATGATTAATAATATCGAGAAAAAATGGTCAGTCAGACATGAATTCTACGTACGTAATCACGATTACGCTAGCATGACAATAGTAGCGGCACATAGAAATTTATTGATGTCAGCAATTGCTACCAACTTATCCTGCATATATAATCTTTGAAACAAACGTACCAATCCCTGTTTCGAATTGGATCGACTTAGCACGTGGTTGAGCATATATATCAACTTGATTCATTAATTTGCCCTTTTTTTAAAAAAATTTTTCTTATACCCCAAGGCCCAAAACCGTACAAATAAAATTTGTAGATGACTAAATGAGGGATGAAGTGTATTACCGATTAGACATTGTGTAATATTTCGGCCCAAATAACATCTGAATTAAGATATTGATATTATCGTGTGATAAATATATAGACTTTTATCAAGTTATTTATAATATTTGGATCTAAGTTGTTTTCTTATGCTAGGGCTTAGTACAAATAATTTAGTATAAATATCAAGTTTGGATAATATAAATTAAAAGGTTATTGAAAAATAAAATATCTGAAAAAAATAAAGTTAGAAAAATTATGCTTAGTTTTACAATGTCTCAAAATAATAGAATCAAGAAAAACCTTATTCAATTTTATAATAAAACAAATATTTATAGAGATAGTCCATCTTAAAACTTGTAACACAAGTAAATTGAATAAGAAACTATTCAAATGCCAAACTTTTTTGAAGTGCAAGTAAAATAAATGATATAAAAATAAATATTCTAAAAACTGAACTTGTTTGTTGTGCAAGTGAAACAATAAACAAGTAATAAAAACTTAAATATGGAAAGAATTTCTCAGCTGCTACTCTTCTTAGCAATTATTGGATTCTTTTCATATGGGTTGTCTTGTGTGGGCCTATCTGTGCAGGTAGTGTGCGGCTCTCTTGCATGTTAGATTTATCATCAAAAGGTGATTGTAAAACTCCTCTTTCAAATCTAAGACGAATATCAATTTATGAATGAAATGAAATTTTTAATTAACTTTAAAGAATGTTTTAAGAGCTATGAAATGATTTTTGGAAAGTGGGATAATTAACATTAGAACTAGTTATACAATCATGCTAACGGATTATAGTAGATAGCATATAGCTATGTTAATAAGTTATAGTAGTTAGCATATATATGGCTTCGCTAACGAGTTATAGTAGCTAGCATACGGTCTTATAACGAGATATAATAATTAGTAATAATTATGAAAATGATTTATCGATACGGTTTTTATCACGAGTTATAATAGTGATTGTAGTCAAAGATGATGAAACTTTTCAAGTTTAAAAATTTGAATATTTGATTTACTTGAAAGATATTTGATAGTCAATAATTTATGAACGTATAAAATTATTCTACATTGAGCATGTGCTTGAGCACCATAATACGATTGCATTGAGCATTTGCTTGAGCACCAGAAAACTCTTCCACAGGGCAGGCGAGAAGGCTTCATTATGAGAGGATTATAATGTTGTATGGTAAGGCTGGTATGATAAAGCATGCTCTTGATACTTCTTATGATATGCATCTGTATGAATGCAAGAGAACTGTTAAGTCTTTCAATGCTGCACTCAAGGTTTTGATTCAAACAACTATTGAGGCATTTCTTACTGATATTCCACAAAAATTCAATGTTCAATTGGATATACACTAATTATGTCAATATAGTTATCAAGACATTCTGTGAAATAGATTTTTTAGAAATAACTTATTTGGTTATGGTAGAGATGGAAAAGCTGGGAATTAGGCTAGATGTCATTACGTACACAACACTTATATAAGCATATTATCAAAAAAGAAAAAAGATTGGAGATTGGCAATAGGTTGTGGAATCTTATGGTCTATAAGGCCGGGTGCAAACCTAATCTTACAACTTTTAATGTCAGGATTCAGTATTTGGTTGATAGGAGAAGGGCATGGCAAGCTAATGATTTGATGCCGAAAATGGGGATTGTCCCTGATGAGGTTGCATACAATTTGGTAACCAAGGGATTCTGCCGGGCTAGTTATCTTGAAATGGCTAAAAAGGTTTATTCTTCTCTAGAATGTTGCAGGGAGTATAAGCCAAATTAATGTTAAGATTTACTAGACCATGATTCATCATCTCTGCAAGGGAGGGGAGTCCAATTTCCCTTATACAATGTGTAAAGACTGCACGAGAAAGAAATGATTTCTTCGTTCACTGCTTGAAGTCCTTATAAAAAATGGGCAACTGGGTAGGGATAAGATGATAACATTGGTTAGGAGTCGAGTACCTCCTTTTTCTTCAACTCAATTCGATTGTTGACGATCAATATTGTCAAGGAAGGGATCGGTTTAACATCAAAGCAGAGGCAGATCTCATTTTTGTTCAAGTAATTGGATAAGTCTGAATGAGAATCTAATATATAACAGAATTCTGGTGAACTTGGAGGCCTTCTCTATTGTTGTTTTACGTTAGTGGCTAAATTGTAGAAACTAAAAAGATTTGTGATTAGATTAATTCTTCCATGAAATGCATTTTAAGGTTCTTCCACACAACAATTGGTAGATGGTTGGTAACAATGTTGCAATTGTTTTCTTAAAGAGTTTAAAAGTATATTCATACAGTTTTATAGTTTTTCTTATTGCTTTGCAGAGATTAAAGAGAGCATTCATAGAGATATCAAAATGTCATTTTTTTTAATTTGAAAAAATTTGTAAATTTCTTAATAATTTGTTAGACTTATATACTTCAATAAATGAAATTTTTATTTTTTAAATAAAATTAAAATTTTTTATCTCATATCATTTTTCAGTAATATTATAAAATATATTATAAATATCGTAAGATATTGATAATTATGATTTATTATATCTAAAACACTGTAATTTTGTATTTATCTCCATCCTTAAACACGCATTCAATTTATTATCTCTAACCCTAAACCGGCATTTTAGAGGTTAGTCGAATTCAAAGGGAGCTTTAACATGTTAATCGGATTTAAAGTGATATAATTGGATTTGACAAAAGAATCAACCTAATTTATTTTAAACCTATACTTACTGTGTGCTAGTAAGGTAATATTAATTAACAAATTAATTGTCATTGAGATGTTCACCGTTTTGGAAATTGGTTATATTCAAAGAGCATATAGATTGGGCTTGATAAAAAAGAAAGTAAAAATTATGTTTTATCCTATATAAATACACATTTTTAGACATTGGTTAGATTCAAAGAGTATATAGATTGGGCCTCGATGAAAAAAAAAAGGCAAAAATTAACTGAGATAATTTAGAAATTAGTAATCTCTTTATCTCCTTCTTGTGGTTGATTTATGGGATATCTGTCTATTTATTGTAGACACGTTTTAAGATAAAATTACGATTTTTTTTCCAAATGATACTTTATTTTTTTAAAAAAAATCACCTTGATAATTACTACTATTGCAGTTTCCAATGTACTAGATAATTAATTTTCATAAGGTTATCGTAATCAAGACATTTTTGTTTGTTTTATTTTAAGTAAACACGTATTTTTGGAAATTGGTCAGATTCAAAGTGCATATAGATTGGACTTGTGACAAATGAAAAGCCAAAATTAAGTGTGAGAGATAAATTAGATATTAGTAATCAAAATTTGAATCTTTAAAAGTATTTAAAATTAAAAATTAGAAAACTCTTTATCTCCTTCTTGTGGTTCATAATAAAATTACTTTGACATGGATAATTTCTATCGTTATAGTTTCCAATGCACTAATAAAGTAATAATTAACTTCCATTCATAATGTCATGATACTACAACGAAAATTTTGGTTTGTTTTATTCAAATTGAACACGTATTTTTTGGACGTTGATCAGATTCAAAGAGTATATAAATCGGGCTTGACGAACAAGGAAAGCAAAAATTAATTGTGGAGAGATAAATTAGAGATTAGTAAATGAAGTTTGAACATCTGCCTATTTATTTAAGACATCTCTTAAAATAAATTTAAAGTATTTTTTTCCTGCTGAAATTCTATTTTATTTTTTAAAAAGTCACTTTAAATAATTTTTTGTATATATTGAAGATAAAGCAATTAAACTACATCATTTTAAACCATGCGACATTTAAAATGTCCGTAAGTAAAATACACGAAATATTTTCTGGTGGAGAATCAATTAAATGTAATTTTAATAATAGATTATCATGATGTGTGGTTAAGGAGTTTTTTAATTCCTCTCAAAAGATGAGCATTCGGATTCGATAGAAATAAAATAGTTTGTTTCTGCACAACTAAAAATGAATCTGATTCAACTTGAACCTCTCTGAAACTTCTATTTCAGCACAAAATAAATTCTTGATAAAGAGCCCATAATTCAATTACAAGGGAAAAGGAAATTCCAATCTTATATATAAACCCACAATCCAATTACCATAACCATCCCGCATTACGTCCCTGCTACTGCCATGCCAGGTTGACCCTTGGCGGTGCCATTTACATACAACTTCACATGAGTGTTTAAGTTTCTTCCACACAAGCAAAAATTCCTATTGCGACTTTGACTGCTCTCTAGATAAATTGTTCCATGGCTCTTTCGATTTTGTCCGTATCTATTGCCTAGCAGTTTTTGGCCAAATAATAATAGTTAAGTTCCATTGATAATGTCACTTTATCCAAGACATTCGACTTTGTTTTATCATAATTAAACACGTATTTTAGACATTGATAATGTTTTAAGACATGGATCAGATTCACAAAAATGTATAGATTGAGCTTGATGAAAAAGAAAAGCAAAAATTAAATTTAAAGAGGTAAATTATAAATTAGTAATCCGAATTTAGAAGCTTATCTTCAAAAGGTTTTAAAATTAAAAATAAAATAGCTCTTATCCTGGTTCATTCATTTTGACATGTTATTTGTTTTAAACACATTTCAAGATAAAATTATGGTATTTTTTCCAAATGATTTTTTTTTTTAAATCAACTGGACATTGACTAATTCAACAATTTATGAACCAATAATATAAATCTATTTCACTATCAAATAACAAGTCGTTAGAGTAAATGGTGAAATAGGAAGTCACCCGAGTAAATGGTGAAATTACAGAGTGTTTCAGTGAACTCGGACGTATGTGATACTTGTCCGGATCAGCCTCAGTCACCACAGCAAATCCTCGCGGGAAGAAGTTAACCCTAGCTAGGCAGCCACAAATTCCATAACTAACAAAAAGAATCTGAGTAGTCTTCTCAAGATTTGAAAAAGAAAGACGTCTATTGCAATCCAAATTCCTATAAAAGATCCTCTCCATCTGTATCTTCAAAGCTTTACCCATTTTTTTAATTTCAACGGACTATCAGTCTCCTCTCTCTTTTCTATGCCCTAGTCATGACGGAGGAACAGGAAATGAGCAACAAAAGAAAGAGCAATCAGGAATTTCAAGTTTCGAAAAGGTTCTACGAATTCGATGAAGAAGACAGCGATTTACTGGCATTATCTTTGTCATATGGTCCAAGGAAGACCAAAGTTACATTTTCAGAGCCACTTGCTCCGGCTCCACTAACGCTGCTGCTGCCACAGCAACAAGAACCCCAAGAAATAGTTTCCCAATCTTTGTCAATGCAAACACTGCTTTCCCAACCGCCGCCTCAATTCCCTTTCCAGCTACCCGCCTCCCATCCTCTTTACAATGTTCCTTTTGGCTCAGAAGCCTCGTCTTCTGCCACCCTCGTCTACCCCCAAGAGCCCGTACCGTCGCCTGTCCCTGGCACAAGCCGGTCACGTCCTGTACGTGTTCGGAGGAACCCTACACAGGCCCTGAGAGAAGGGAAAAGCGAGACGGTTCCTGCGCCATTTCCATGGGCCACAACGCATCGAGCCACGGTGCATAGCGTCGACTATTTGTTGTCAAAACAAATATACACAATCATCGGTGATGTTCAATGCAAGAGGTGTGAGAGACAGTACGAGATTGGTTATGATCTGAGAGACAAGTTCGCTGAAGTTGGGACTTTTATAGCGGAGAACAAGAATGCCATGCACGACAGGGCTCCACCTGTTTGGATGAATCCGGTGCTACCCAAATGCAAGTTGTGTGATCAGGAAAACAGTGTCAAGCCAGTGATTTCCGAGAATAAGAAATCGATCAACTGGCTCTTTTTGCTTCTTGGGCAAATGCTGGGATGCTGTACTCTTGAGCAGTTGAAGTATTTTTGCAAGCACACCAACAATCATCGTACCGGGGCTAAGGATCGTGTTCTTTACCTGACTTATCTTGGTCTTTGCAAACAACTAGATCCTAATGGCCCTTTCAGTAGATGAGCTTGATCATCACTTGCACATTAGGATTTATGATTTGATTCATTTCAGGATGGATGTAAATTGCAGTAGTTTTCCGTGACTCAAGGTCAGTTTAACTTGGTACCTACCTAGGCTTTTTCCTCTACAATCCAGGTTTTAGGTTTTAGTAATTTAGGTCTTATGATCCTATTTATGCTAATACATAAACTACACCGTTTCATTATTGTCATTGTTATTATTAGTATTACTTTTTGTTCTGCATGTGAGTCGTAATTAGATAGATGTTTCCCGTTTTATAAACTGCAGGTATTTATATGGCAAGACAAGTGTTCGATAAAATATTTTTTTTATGTACAGCACATCTTAGAATTGTTCTAATCCTTAAAATTATTCCACCTTGTTTCCTTAAATGGGATTTATATTTTGTTTGGTTCATATACAATGCTGTATGATGTCAAGTCAATTAGCCTGCCAAATAAGTTATCATTTGCACAGCCAAATTACTGCCAATGTACGTCTTGATTCCTGATACATCAATACATTATAAAATTCCAGGGAGTTGGTGGCTTTCTGCAAATTAAGTTCCCTGATGACAAGCATGGAAGCTTTAATGAACTACTAAAAGTGTGTGTTGCTTTTTCCTTTTTTATCCGTTTCTTTCTGCTTGACTGGAGACAACATGTTTGATGTTTCGAACAGCGACCAGGGAGTTGGGTAAGAATAATTGAGCAGTACAGTAATATTTAGACTTCCGTGAAGGCAATGCTCCTGTGTTTTCTTCATTCACCTATGCAACACAGAAAGAGCAAGTGTTTGATCAAACTGTTCTGGATTTAGTTGTTTTCTTTCTTTCTTTCTGGCTAAATTCATTAGCCAATTTAATGTTATATACATAATGATCTTTGTTAATGCTATATGAGAGGGGGGAAATCATTTTCCCAATTCAGAAGCATATTTGAACAGAGAGGCCAAACCAATCTATGTGGACATGTAACAAAAAACCTTAATGCAGGGTTTGTTCACTCTTTTTTCCCCCATTTTCTTAGCATGCTTTTGGGGCAATGGGTTTGTGCTCAGGGATTGCTTTAGACTTAGCCTTCTTGGAGTTGTTCCAATGGTCCAGAGTCAGACACTGCTTCTTGGAGTTTGGAAGTGAAAACATTTGTGGGCTTTACCAATGGCGGCCATTTTTGTTCTCAGAGCTCCAACATCCATTGAACAAGAGATTTCCTATCCTTTTGAGGTGTGGTGGCTCCCAATTCCCACCAATATATCTTTGCCCTTAAAAGTTTTTCCTGTCGATATTAAAGGCAAAGAAACAAAAAGTTGGTGGAAGTAATTGATAATTGTAGAGACTTTAGCATCTCTTTGGAAAAAAGAAACCGTGACCCCTTTAAGCTTTGATCAACATGCCATTGGAAAAAGCAACCGAGCATGTCTAGCAATTCGGAAATACATACCCCTCCTTTCCAAAAGAAAAGGACACCCCATCGTTGCGGATGGTATCCAAATCTAACTTCACTAAAGTAACTTAATCCAAGTACTTTTGCATTGAAGAATCATGTCCTAGAGATATATAGATTCCCCAACCGTGCTACCTGCGCAGGCAGCAATAATTAAAATGGGCCCCCTTGACAGCTATGCATTTATTAATTAGATGTAACACGTGCTTAGTGCTGCTAATTATGTAATGAGTTACAGTCACTAGTAAATTTCATTCGGGATTGTCAAAATTTGATCCTAAAGAGATAAATAATGCACAATTTAAAGATAAAGATAAAATATTTTGCATTCGCAAATTATTTATTTTATGAAAATCTTTACTACTTTTCAATGTATTTAATTTATAAATAATCCAAATTTTAAAGATAAAGATATAATTAATTGTAGTACACTAAAACTAACAATTCAGGCTTTCATCTGATTAAATTAAACTAATCAAAGTCAATAAGCACCGGCAACTGCCAGCCAAAACAAATTACCCTTTTTAAGATTAACAAGGAGTCACAGGTCACCCAGTCACGTGACTTGTAACTAACTCATCGAGTTGCACTGATACGGCAACGGATTGAAAGAGGAACATAGACGAAGGCGCGCAGAGAGGGAAAAAAAAAGGGATCCGAGACGCAGAGGCGTCAGGAGAAACAAACTTCTCATTTTTGCCATTAAATCCATTAAAAGGACATAACAGAACAAAAAAGAAATGAATGTATAAAAAGCAGGGAACGAGAAAAAAAAGAAAAAGAAAAAGGAGACAATGGCAACATCGGCGACAAATACAAAAACAGAACCAACAGCGACGTTACGAAGCAGCTTCTTAATATCGAAATGAAGATCCAAAACCCTAATATTTTTCTTCTTTGAATTTTTTTGCGATCTTTTCAGTGACGAAATCCGATCGGATTGTAATTCAGAATTTTGGTGATCGCAAATGGAGTCAATGATCGAACTCTGCGACATTATAGCGAAAAACCCGCAGCAATTTAGCGAGAACGTCGCCTGGATTTGCGACAGGTGCCCGCAGCCGGAGTCGCTACTGGGCGGATCGCCTAGGGTTTCACGGTCGCAACTCAATGCGGTGCTCGCTGTCTCGCGATTTCTCTCTAAATGCCACCATTGCACGGATAACCGCCCCAAATCGGCGATGCTAGAGTTTATTCGGGCCATTCCGGCGTCATTTCGTCGTTCCTTTTGGCCGCAATCATACAACTCCGATTCAATTGCTTCATTCTTCGTCGATTTCTTGAAATACGTGTCTGAATCCGCTGATTCGTCTCCTGATTTCGCTTCCGAGATTGCCGGGTTGGTCGGGGAGGTAGTTACAACCGCGGTAAATAACAACGACACAAACAGCAACGATTCGGCAATTTCTAGGGCTTTCTTGTTGGCTTTATCGCAGAATTTTCCGCCTGTTTTACCACCCGATGCAGATAAATTGATAAATTACCTTTTTGATCAGTTGGCTATGTCAGTTCCCGCATCACCGAGGGAGCTAATTCCAGTTAACTCGGAGACATCGTCTTCTCAAAGTTCACCTTTGAGCGTCAACCATTTTCAAGGCAATGAGGTTTTGAGCCCGGCGAATGATTCATCCAGAGGGTCATTGATGGCAAACGGAGGCGGCGTTTATTGGAAGAGTGGCGCTGATCAGTTAGGGAACGCGCATTTGATCAACGATGGAGGTGGGTCTATGTTTAGGCAACAAGTTGCTTTGTTTGAGGAAGAGTCTGTGGAGTGCTTGGAGAAGCAAGAAGTTGCTTTCAAATTGATTGCTCATATTTTGGACAAAGTAAGCGTTGATCAAAAGCTGTTGGAGCAAGTGAGGTTTATTGCGAAGAAGCAGCTTCAATCCATGTCTGCATTTCTAAAGGTAAATGCAAGTATGTTTTGTGGTATTTTATTTATTTTCTTTAAATTTAGGAATAGAGGAGAAGTTAGTAAGTGAACTTTATTGAAGAAATGGGAGGTAACTTGTACTCATTTTGTTGATTAAGTTAGCATTGGGACTTAATTGAAGCAATGGGTAATGAAAAATGAGATGGGCATAATTTTGACTTGATATGCAGATAAGGAAGCGTGATTGGACTGAACAAGGACCGCATTTAAAATCCAGAATTAATGCAAAACTATCAGTTTATCAAGCTGCTGCTAGGATGCAAATTAAAAGTCTTGTATCTCTTGATGTGGATACTAAGACCTCAAAGAAATTGGTGCTTGAGACTCTTGCATTGTTGATAGATGCTGCTGAAGCATGTCTGCTCTCTGTATGGCGAAAGTTGAGAGTCTGCGAGGAGCTATTTAGTTCCTTGCTTTCTGGGATTGCACAAGTTGCTGCCTCTTGGGGAGGGCAGCCATTGCGTGTTTTGCTCATTCGTCTTAAACCACTTGTTCTGGCTGCATGTATGCAGGTATGTATTCAAGTAGAGTTTTAGATTTTTGCATCTCAAAGATGGTCTTACATGTTGATTTTTTTTTTTTTTTGCTTTTCTTTACAATGTGATTGTAACAGGCTGATACTTGGGGCAGCAGCCAGGGAGCCATGTTCGAGAGTGTTCTTAAGACATGTTGTGAGATTATTGAATCTGGTTGGACCAAAGACCGGGCTCCAATAGATACATTTATCATGGGATTAGCTACAAGTATTCGTGAGAGAAATGATTATGAGGAGCAGGTTGGTGGTATAATATTAGCTATTGAATGATTAAGACATACACCAAATTGCATGTGCATGTGCGTTGGCCTAATTCACTGAACACTTATACATGTAGCACATATATGAAAATATGTTTTCTTGTTGTGTGGTTATACAATCTATGTTCTCAATTTAGTTTAAAATTGTCAGTTTTTCTTTTCCTTTCATTACCTTTAGCTAGAGTATTTTGCATTTGCACATGTAGAGGTTACTTTTGTAATTTTTGTTTGAGATGGATTAGTAAATTGATATCATCTGTTGCCTATCAATTTCTTAGTAGGCTATTTACCTGTTTAGGCGGTAGATATGTTGCCTTTATTTATGTTTATGCTTAACTAATAGCTAGTAACCCCATTTAATTTTACTTTAATGCAAATTTCAGGATGATAAAGAGAAGCAGGCAGTTCCAGCTGTGCAGCTTAATGTAATACGTTTGTTGGCTGATTTAAATGTTGCTATCAGCAAGCCTGAAGTGGTGGACATGATACTGCCACTTTTTATTGAAAGCTTGGAAGAGGGTGATGCTATAACTCCTAGTTTACTACGACTTCGAGTATGGAATTCTTCTCTCTGGAGCATGTATTTTGTAATTATAAATTTTGAATTTCTTTTTCTGCTAGTTACATACGCAAGAAACTGAAAGAGTTAAGTTATGGCTTTTGCTTCTTTAGATCTTTGGCATAGTTTCTCAACTTTTATCTGTACTTTCAATACACTGCAGCTTCTTGATGCTGTATCTCGCATGGCAAGTTTAGGTTTTGAGAAGTCATATCGGGAGACAGTTGTTCTGATGACGAGAAGTTACTTGAGTAAACTATCAGGTGTAGGGTCTGCTGAAAGCAAAACTTTGGCGCCAGAGGCCACTACAGAACGTGTTGAGGTGTGCATTATTTGTGACGTAGAAGTAACTATTTAGTTGCCTAGGGTTTTTCTTATCGATTGGATGCTCACTGGTTCAATCACATTCTAGACTCTTCCTGCAGGATTTCTTTTGATTGCTACTGGTCTTAAGAGTGCTAAACTGCGTTCAGACTATCGTCATCGCCTGTTATCTTTGTGCTCTGATGTAGGCTTGGCTGCTGAGTCAAAAAGTGGAAGGTAGATATTCACTGATTTGCAATATTGTTGTCTTTTCCTTATCTAATTTATGTCAATGCATGTATTCTGCTGGTTTTGTGTTGTATGGCTTACTTTCTACAACCATTTTGTTATCCTCCTTGTAAGACATGTTCCAGATATTTTATGGCCAGTATTTCAAAATTTGCAGGAGTGGAGCTGATTTTCTGGGGCCCTTACTTCCTGCTGTAGCTGAGATATGTTCTGATTTTGATCCTACAGTAGATGTGGAACCTTCACTACTGAAGTTATTCCGCAACTTGTGGTTTTATGTTGCTCTTTTTGGATTGGCACCTCCCATACAGAAGACTCAAATGCCTACAAAATCAGTTTCCACTACATTGAACAGTGTGGGAAGCATGGGTACTATTGCCCTTCAAGCAGTGGCTGGACCATATATGTGGAATGTGCTCTGGTCTTCTGCTGTTCAGCGTATTGCTCAAGGGACCCCTCCCCTTGTAAGTGGATCTTCAAGAATTCTTCCTTGAGTGTCTACTGTATTTCATTGACAAATCATTAGCGTTTTCTATCTTGTCTGCAATTGGGCTAATTACTTTTATCAGACAGATTTATATGTAATCATTGCAACGGATGGTCTTTTATTTTTTATTTTTGATCTTTTGGCCAAATAATGGTTGGTCTATCATGTGCTTATGTTTTTCTTATACTTGATTCTACACAAATAAACTTGATATTAGGATATTAATTAAGTTGCAATTGTCTAGTGGAAATGGTCTTAATCAGGTGGCTCTACAATCAGTGGTTGGGATGGCTACATGAAATGTCAAATGTTGGAAGCTTTTTTGCATTTAGTTCTTTTATGCTGGGCTGACTAGGGACTGCAATGTCTCTCCCAGGCTTTTGCAACTTTATTCAGTTACATCCATATAAGTCTCTCCTACTTTTATGGAGTATGGTTGGGCCTTGTGGTTTTTTTTTTGGATTGTGCTTGTACCAGCTCAGCTTGAGTTATTTATGATTCTGAACAGAGAACTGCCTAGCTTCCCCCACCTCTAAATTTGGACCTGAGTTTGTGTGTGTGTGTGTGTTTTTTGTGAATGATGGCTGTCTTTTCTAAACTAAATTTCCATTTGAATTGACATTTTGTTTCTCTGCAGGTGGTCAGCTCTGTGAAATGGCTTGAAGATGAGTTGGAACTGAATGCTCTTCACAACCCTGGCAGTCGTCGAGGGAGTGGCAATGAGAAAGCTGCTTTAAGCCAAAGAACAGCTCTTTCTGCTGCTTTAGGTGGGCGAGTTGATGTTGGAGCAATGAGCACAATTTCAGGTCTGGTGAACATCTTGCACTTCATGGTGGATATACGTTTAATTTCCATGTTCAACAGTTTCTTGTGTGTTAACACCTTGTTATTTGGCCCTTATTTGGTGGAACTCATCTTCCACTGTATTCTATATCATCCTTTATTTTTTTGGTTTGTTTTTCTATTAGGTTAATTTGATTGATGCCTCTTTGGCTTTTGTTTGTTTACAGGTGTAAAGGCAACCTATCTTCTTGCTGTGGCTTTCCTGGAGATAATAAGGTTCAGCAGTAATGGTGGCATCCTTAATGGTGGCACTAGTTTGACTGCATCTAGAAGTGCCTTTGGTTGTGTCTTTGAATACTTGAAAACTCCAAATCTTATGCCAGCTGTCTTCCAATGTTTGACAGCAATTGTGCACAGGGCATTTGAAACAGCAGTGTTGTGGCTGGTATGTCTTCAAGAGTACAATTTTTCATACAAGGAGATAGAACAGGTTCTGCATTGGTCTTTGTGAGGCACGCCTGGTAGTCAAGTTGTTATAATATGAGGCACCTATATCTTAGATTTGGTTTTCTATATATATATATATATATATATTTTAGTTTACTGAATGCTCCTCATTTCTTAAAATGCCAAACTTTGAGTATTCTTATTTTCTTTTCTTGGGAACTTTAAAAATTCCTGCGGTCCTAAAATAGATAGTTGAAAAGTGAAGAATATGTATTACCCCTTGAGGCTCACATCCTTTATAGTGCCATCTGGCACACTTTTTGCCTTTGAATATGATCGATCAACCATACTCTTATCTCTTTCTCTTGTAATTTTAAAATGAGTGCATCATCCTTAAGAAAGTATAGTAAATTTGTTTCATTGAGTAATTTAAAATTCCTTGTTTTTGTTAAAGTTACATTCTCTTGGATGACCTTCCCAAACAGTTCAAGTTTTTTATCTCTTTTGCTTCCAGTATAATACTGGTTGCTCTTCCTGCTCTATCTCTGTTTGTGTGTATTGTGCATGTGAACATGATCCTGCTATATGAACCTCACGAAGTTCTTGATATGTGTTCAGGAAGACCGAATAACTGAAACAGGCAATGAAGCTGTGATTAGAGAATCAACCCTTTTTGCACATGCTTGTTTTCTGATAAATAGTATGTCGCAGAGGGATGAGCACATTCGGGATATTGCTGTGAATTTATTGGTTCAGCTTAGAGATAGATTTCCTCAGGTGAAGTTATATTCTCGATATTTTCCTCATCTGATGGTTGTTCAACATTTTTTTTCCTAGTTGTGCTCTGTAATTTGATATATATTTCAGACAAATGAAACTGATATGTGCAGGTTTTGTGGAATTCATCTTGTCTTGACTCCTTGCTTTTTTCGGTTCAAAATGACACACCTTCTACTGTTGTCAATGATCCTGCTTGGGAAGCTGCTGTTCGCTCTTTATACCAAAAAATTGTTCGGGAATGGATCGTGATATCACTTTCATATGCTCCATGTACCACACAGGGTCTGCTCCAGGTTGCTGACTGGATTCTTTTAATGGGTGGCTGTATATGTTATTTATTCTTTTGTTTATTATTCACCGTCACCATGAATATGTGAATCCTGTGTTGGTATTGGATATTAGTTTCCTTTTGCATTATTTTGAACATTTTTGTCATTTACTACTAGGATGTCTTGTGTGGGCTGTTTTGTTTTCGATGAAAATTGGACTACTTTCAAATTTTTTATATATAGACACACAGTGAGAAATATTAGGCTTAACTAATTCAGTTATGATATTTTTGGTGGTTTTATTAATTGTATAAACATTAAGGCTGTTCTTTTGGTTTCTCTCGGTGCCAAAGCCATTCTTAAAATGACTTAGATTTGTTTCTTTTCTTCATGGATCTTTTAATTTCTTGTTTGTGGTTCCAAATATATACCACAGGAAAAGCTCTGCAAAGCAAACACATGGCAGAAGGCACATCATACAACTGATGTGGTGTCTCTATTATCTGAGATAAGGATTGGTACAGGAAAGAGTGATTGTTGGGCTGGAATAAGAACGGCAAATATTCCTGCAGTCATGGCTGCAGCAGCTGCAGCTTCAGGAGCAAATTTAAAGTTGTCAGAAGCCTTCATCTTAGAGGTCCTTAGTACTGGTATAGTCAGTGCAACAGTTAAATGCAATCATGCTGGAGAAATTGCTGGCATGAGAAGGCTGTATAATAGCTTTGGTGCATTGGAATCTGGTGCTCCACAAACAGGTTTAAGTATTGGCCTCCAACGGTTGATCTCTGGAGCGTTATCTCAACCACCACAAACTAAGGATGATTCATTTAATGAGATATTACTTGAAAAGTTTGTTAGTCTCCTTCGACAATTTGTTACTAGTGCAGAGAAAGGTGGAGAAGTGGATAAGTCACAGTTCCATGAAACTTGTTCTCAGGCAACTGCATTGCTTTTGTCAAATCTGGTAGAGCTATCAGTATTTCATAATATATGTATTCTTAAATGCTGTGAAGTATTTTGAGTTCCATTTCACCCTTTCACTTTGAACGGTTCATTTCCTTTTCAGGGTTCTGATAGAAAAGCAAATTTGGAGGGCTTCTCACAACTTCTGCGTCTTCTCTGCTGGTGTCCAGCTTTTATTTCTACCCCTGATGCTATGGAGACTGGTGTTTTCATCTGGACTTGGCTGGTTTCTGCTGCTCCACAATTGGGGTCTCTTGTCCTTGCTGAACTTGTTGATGCATGGTTATGGACAATTGATACAAAACGAGGTCTCTTTGCATCTGACATGAAATACTCTGGACCTGCTGCAAAATTAAGGCCCCACTTGGCCCCTGGAGAACCAGAGGCACTGCCTGATATCAATCCTGTTGACCAAATAATTGCTCATAGATTATGGCTGGGATTTTTCATTGATCGCTTTGAGGTAACAGATAATTTGTATTTTCTCTCTCTCAGAAGTGTATACCATGATGTTGTTTGTGCTTACAGTTTATCACTGAACTTCTTTTGAACATAAATGGAGTAATGTTTGGGTGTCTGGTTTGTGCATTTGGTATTTATTATTTTGTTTTTTACTATGTATTGATATTCTTTATGTTTATGCACATTCCAACCTATGATTCTACTGATTTTAATATGGCGATATCTTTCTATCTTGCTGGGGTTGTATAGGTAGTTCGTCACAATAGTGTTGAGCAACTTTTGCTCCTTGGCCGGATGTTGCAAGGAACAACCCAACTTCCCTGGAAGTTTTCTCATCATCCGGCAGCCACTGGCACCTTCTTCACCTTCATGCTTCTTGGTCTTAAGTTCTGCTCTTGCCAATCCCAAGGGAATTTGCAGAATTTTAGAACTGGGCTTCATCTGTTGGAAGATAGAATATACCGGTAACTACAGTTGACTCTCTTTCTTTCACTTTCAATCTACACCTTTTTTTTTTCCCGTTTGTGGACAAGTCATTGACTTTTTTACCCTGGTTTCCTATAATCTCTGCAATTTTGTTTTGCAAATTACTGTAAAAAGTGTTTTCTGCCCATGCAGTAAAGAATTTAAGAATGATTGTGTTAGTTTCTCGCTTTTATACATCCATACAAGCACATATATACATACATTATTTGCCCTAGTCTTAATCCTGAAATGTGTGCTATTGAGCTTGTTATATGGCCTCAAAGGATGGAATATTATATATGGCCTATGGAAGTTTTGATTGCTCAAAAGGGTGAATAGGGTTTGTTTATTAAAAAGACAACTGTTATGATTTTTCAAATTGGGATAATGTTATGCATTTGACAATTACTGAGGCCTCGTATTTTATTTTATTTTATTTAGCTTTCACCATTAGGACATCTTTGTGCCAAAGGATGGAGTTTAACCTTGTGATCTATGTTTAAATAATTTTTCCATCAGACAAAGACATTTATATCAATTTACATTGATTCAGTATCTGACTGTTTAGACATGCTTCTGTGTTCCATTTGTGAAACATTCACTACAAATGGTGCATGTCAAATATTTGCTAAGAAATTCAATTGTAGATGGAGTTTGGAATTCTAAATACCTTGAGTTTCTTTCATCTCCAAACCCATTGAGGACTTTGGGTTTTCAGTATTGAGGGCTGAGATTTGTTTGATTAAATTAAGCAGAATTTAACTCCCAAGGCTTGGCCTAGTGGTTGTAACCTCTTCTCAGGAGGGATAATGTTTAAGGTTTGAAATCCCCTTTCCCCCTTAGACTTAATCATAGGTACCAAAAAAAATTAAGCAGGGTTCAAACATTTATATCTAAATACTGTTTTTCTTGTATTTGTTTGGCGTTGCCACAGCAGCAGCTTCTTGTGCCTGCATGTGTTCCGTTATTCAATTCTAGTTTTTATAGCATACCTTTGTAGTTGTATTTAAAGTTGGTTTTGGTGTGTGCAGGGCCTCTTTGGGCTGGTTTGCTTATGAGCCTGAGTGGTATGACACAAACAATATGAATTTTGCGCAGAGTGAGGCTCAATCTGTCTCTGTTTTTGTTCACTATCTTTCAAATGACAAGGTAGATTTTCTGCAATCTGATTCCAAGGGCCGTGCACGTGAGAATGGGAGCTCTTTGGTTGATGTGGTAAGATGGTCATATTTCAGCCTCCATTGTTTTAAAATGTTTCAAGCTTGAATAAGACATTCTGTATCTGGATTATATGCGTTTTCTGCTGCCATATGATTATGTTAGCTGTTGTGCTGGTTATTGCTAAAGTTATTTCAACATTTCCAGAGTGATCAATATCACCCGGTCTGGGGCCAGATGGGCAACTATGCAGTGGGACGAGAAAAAAGAAAGCATTTACTTCTAATGCTTTGTCAGCATGAAGCTGATAGGCTTGAAGTTTGGGCACAACCTCTTTTGAAGTATTTTTACTTTTCAGCACAATCTATTTGTTGATTTTTTGGTCTTAGCATATTTTTTGGTGGTCCTTATGTTGCATTGATGTCTTCATGATTGTTGTAAATTTTTGTTATTTGTATTTATATTTATATTCAGGGAAGGCATATCTTCTCGGCCCAAAATCAGCGCAGACAAGTGGGTTGAATATGCTAGGACTGCCTTCTCAGTGGATCCTCGGATTGCTTTTTCCTTGGCCTCAAGGTTCCCAACAAACACTTATCTGAAGGCTGAAATAACTCAGCTAGTACAGGTATGCCCGCCTTACACTGAGTATCTGGAATTAGGATTGCAGAGAATTGAAACTTCTAAATTAGTGCATGGCTATCAATTATTTAGGTGGTAAGGAGATATAGTTGCCATTCAGGAGTACATTGTCATTGTGGTTATTGTGCTGAACATGCTAGAAACACTCATTGACTTTGTTTTTTCTGCTTTTCTTATTCTAATTTTTTATTATGCATGATGACATGATCTTAGTTGATTTGCTTCCTCTTATTATTGGCATTTTTGCTGCAGTCACATATACTGGACATTCGTTGTATACCTGAGGCATTGCCATATTTTGTCACCCCAAAGGCAGTCGATGATAATTCAGCACTTTTGCAACAACTGCCTCACTGGGCTGCTTGTTCAATTACACAAGCTCTCGAATTTCTTTCTCCCGTATATAAGGGTCATCCACGTGTCATGGCTTATGTTCTAAGGGTTTTGGAGTCATATCCTCCTGAACGTGTAACCTTCTTCATGCCACAACTCGTGCAAGCTCTGCGATATGATGAAGGGGTAAGCCATCAACGGAGATATGGGTATTTATCTTATTTGTATGTTGTTTTTTGTTGTACAGGTGCAACATTAGGAAGTTAACCTGAAACAGTATAGGCCATAGGTGTATATGTTACATGCTTATATTTGGGCTAGTTCGAGAGATTGCAGTCCCTATCTCAATATTTTGACACAAGGTCCTGAGCAAATCAAACCAACTTGAGCATGATATCTTTTGTGCTAAGTAATCAATCAACATTGCCTCTATGACAGCTTTAACCAATATGTGGATAAAATAGCATTATGCATTGATCAAAATTTAGTGTTTTATGTTAATCTCATATTTTTCCTTCTACTCAAACACTGCCAAAATGACCTTAAAGTGCTTAGCACTGTTTAATCTGATATATGTTTTGGAATGATTGGAAACTTGATTTGATTGGATACGTCAAGTGTTTGATCATTAGGCTTGAAGATTGGGTTTATCCTACTTGTCCCTAATTGCTAGAATGGCAGACTGACATTATATTGTTGCTTACACCTTCTCATTCTGTTTTAAACACTTCTTAATATTCACATTAATGATTTTTCATTTTTGCAGAGGTTAGTAGAAGGGTATTTGCTTAGAGCTGCTCATAGAAGTGACATATTTGCACATATTCTAATATGGCATCTGCAGGTGTGAAAACTTTATAATCTTCCTAAATTAAATAGTATGCTTTTTCAGTGTGTTGTGAGGGAATATATAATCATCTTCTCTTTCCATTACATTACTTTATGATTATATTTAAGTCCTGACTTTGTAATGGCAGGGCGAGTCATGTGAACCGGGTAAAGATGCAAGTGGAAAGGTTTGTCCATGGCACTGTTCTCTGTCTTGAAAAGCTTGTTAGAACTTGCCTAAATGATTGGTAGTCAAGGGTTTACATTGACCTGTAAAAGTGACTGGATTGTGGGGTAGAGGACTGACTGTGGTGTATTGGGGTTAAATGGCGATACAATCTGATGTCATAAGCATTCTGTTTGATATAATCTAAGAAGAATATAAGAATGCAAAATTAGAGAAAAGAATGATGAGGAAGTATTTAAAACACTTCTTTTTATACATACTAGATATTGACTATACAAAAGGGCTTTGTTGCATTGAGGAAAAGAAAGAGAAGTTTGCTTATTTGTAGGTGGACATGTATATAGAGAAAGGTTGCAATTGCAATCTAGCTTAGACCAAAAAGAAAAAATTGTAAGCCTTCAAACAAATATAATGTCAGTGGCTCTCATTATCAAGCATCCTTTGCTGCTGTTGGTGAGAGGTTAATTGATAAACTCAAATTAGCATCAGTTCCCTACAATTTTCCAATTAATTCAGGCTTTGTTTGACTGTTGCTTTTACTTTTTGCTGTTTGCTTCATCAAAAGTCTTTTTTGAAGCAAAAGCAAATGGGAGAAATTAAAACCATAACTGATTAACAAATAACAAATGAATCAATTGAGACATAAATTCTACATAACTGTTCTTTGCAAAAGGTAAAATCATGCATTTTGTTCTTAGAAATAGTTCCATTTTTTATTTTTAATTCTTTAATATTATTTGCTTTTGTATCCACGCATGGTTTTTACTTTTAAGCTTCCAGAAGCAAAAAGAAATTAGTAAAGCAACAACCAAAAGATACCTGAGTGAAGAACTGTTTGCTTCATGTGAATCATTGTCAGAGTTAGTTGCATGCTTTGACTGGTCATGGGTGAGAAGCCTATAATTGGGTTAGATTGGAAGTTGATTAATAGTCCAATAAGATTTCATAGAGCAACATGGGCGAGCATTGGTTGGTCATGTTAAGACAATGCCCTTGCTATCCAGTGACTCATCTGAGATTGGCAAATATTCTGATGGGATTGAGTTTTATGTTGAATTATTAGCTATAGTCTTCCATTCTTTGATCATTAACTTCTGGACACTCTCTCATTCCAGAATAGCTCATTTCAAGCTCTATTACCAATTGTTCGAAAACATATTATCGATGGTTTTACTCCCAAGGCCCTTGACTTGTTTCAAAGGGAATTTGATTTCTTTGACAAAGTTACATCTATTTCTGGTGTCCTATTTCGTCTTCCAAAGGAAGAACGCCGGGCTGGCATCCGAAGGTGTATTTCTATTTCTTAATGGTTAACTTATGTCTGATTTCTATCTTGCAGTTGAAATTGGTTGTGACATGCTTGCGTTTACAGGGAGTTAGAGAAAATTCAAGTGGAGGGAGAGGATCTTTATTTGCCCACTGCTCCTAATAAGCTTGTTAGGGGTATTCAAGTTGATAGCGGAATACCCTTACAATCGGCAGCAAAAGTTCCTATTTTGATCAAATTTAATGTGGTTGATCGGGATGGTGACCAGAATGACATAAAGCCCCAAGCTTGCATTTTCAAGGTAGACTTGTGTTTGAGTTAGATCAAAAACTATAGTTTTACTTGCCTACACAATATTCCATCATGTATCAATAATATTGGAAAAACCAGAAATTCCCTAAAGTTGTATGTCCAACCTTATCTGTTGCACTGCTCTCATACTAATTCTGGGACTCTCTTCCTCTCTTTATTCCTCCCAAACAAGAAAAGGGATACTGTGTAGGCATCCTCTAGCTGTGAAAATTGGTGTCCGTGGTCAGGATTTTATGCTATTGTTTGCTTTTGATCTAGAAATTGATCTTTTGATTCTGCTGGCAGATACAAAGCCCAGCTGTCTTTTTCTCATTAATATTACAGTTGCATATATTTACTTTTTCACTTTGTAGTTATTGGACTTTTTACGCCAAATAATATATGATCAAAATTTTACTTGTTCAATTTTTCTGTTTTGCTGGTCGTAATATATGGTCCTAATTTCTTATATAAGCTGTGTTGACTTTTTATTCAAGGTTGGAGATGATTGTCGACAAGATGTTCTTGCTCTTCAAGTGATAGCTCTTCTAAGAGACGTATTTACTTCAGTTGGACTTAATCTCTATTTATTTCCCTATGGTGTTCTCCCAACTGGCCCAGAGAGAGGTATAATTGAGGTGAGCATATCTACTATTTAGTTAAGCTTTTGTGCTTATTTTACTTCTAATTCTGGTGTTTTCATTAAGGGCATTAATACTATAACACTGGCTAAGAAATTGCTTTTTCTTGTGATTCTTTTCCAAATACTAATGTTTAACAGCTAACAGAGTGAATTAAAAATAAATAAATAAATAAAAACTTTGAGGTAATGTAATGCTCTTTTCACAGGGGAGTTTTAGGTCTGGTCCTGCTGTCCTGTCATTCATGCATTTGTTGGTCTTAAGACTTGTACCATCACAACAGAAGTAGACTTTTTAAAAAGGTTGTTTAAAGTGAATTTAGTGGTACCACTGGTATTTTCATCTTGCTCACCCGATAATGCAAGCTACGTGGACAACTATAACAAAGTGGTTTGATTTAGTAGTGAAGTCATTTGTGCATGTGTCATATCGCTGCAAAAGAACTGGCAACTTTTCCGAGGGTAATGAAGTCTTCACTTGATGCTTGTCTTTTTTCTCCCTTGGTGCAGGTTGTGCCTAATACACGAAGCAGAAGCCAGATGGGTGAAACAAATGATGGTGGTTTGTATGAGATTTTTCAACAGGATTATGGGCCTGTCGGCTCTCCCAGTTTTGAAGCTGCGCGCAAAAACTTTATAATTAGCAGTGCAGGGTATGCTGTAGCAAGTCTTCTACTTCAACCAAAGGATAGACACAATGGCAACCTTCTTTTTGATGAGTATGGCTCTGCAACATCCTTGATTTTAGAAATTTTAAGCTGTGGTTGGTAGAATACTTAAATTTTAAATAATTCATATATGAAATCATGATAACAAGATGATTGGCAGAATCTGGTTAGATCCTCAATCTGTGAAAAATCAATATACCTCTGTTAAGAAAAACTATGAGCAACTAGTTTTAACGAGTAACCCAAACACATACTTATATATGAATGAATCATAAACAAAATATGAATCAAACCTGGTGTTCTGAGTCATTTGCTTTTAGAAAACTTGAAATCATGGGCACCAAGATTGCACGTAGGACTAGTTAAAAAAACTATGAACTGCCATCGCACTAGTGACCTGAACATATAATCATATATAAATGAACCATAGACAAAAATATGAATCAAACCTGCTGTTCTCAACTGATTTGGTTATAGGAAACCTAAAATCATGGACACCAAGAAGAAAACACTTAGGATTAGCGAATGGGTCTTTTTCTCACTCTCTGAGGCTTTTTATTGGTCCTGAAATTTAAAAACCTTTATTTATACTAGGGTTGTTAAATGTAAGAGGGTACTGGACCCATTTATAACATATCAATGCATATCCATCCATCAAGGTACCCAAAATAAGTGACAGGTCCTGCACCCATATAAACCATCACATTTCACTATTCACAATACCAAAGATGAATCAAGGTCTAATTCCCCTCCCTAGTAGGAAAAAAGGAAAGAATGAAAAACTCAATCACTGTGGTATGCATGCCATTGCAGTGCAGGGAGGCTTGTTCATATTGATTTTGGTTTCATCTTGGAAACATCACCTGGTGGGAATATGCGGTTTGAGAGTGCACATTTCAAGTTGAGCCATGAGATGACTCAATTACTAGACCCATCAGGGGTAATGAAAAGTGAAACTTGGGATTACTTTGTAAGGTAATTACTTCTTTTGCTTGATTTTATTCCTTGTATAATTCTATGTATATCTGTATCCTCTTTTACCATATCAAAGTCATTGGAGTTGTTCTTTGTCAAATGAATGCAGCTTGTGTGTGAAGGGATACCTTGCTGCCCGCCGATATATGAATGGGATCATCAATACTGTGTTGCTTATGCTTGACAGTGGATTGCCTTGCTTTAGCAGGGGTGATCCTATCGGAAATCTTCGCAAGAGATTTCACCCTGAGATGAGTGAGCGTGAGGCTGCCAATTTCATGAGAAATGTCTGCACAGATGCGTACAACAAGTGGACGACTGCTGGCTATGACCTAATACAGTATCTGCAGCAAGGCATTGAGAAGTAGAGTCAGAGGAAATCATCTTTGAATGTACATGATTGATTGTAATTTTATAATTATATATATTTTCCCATAGCTACAATTTTCTTGAGGGAATTCCACCAAAGCAATTCTAGGAAACGTAAAAGAAGTGGCACACACGCAGTTGATGTTTGAGGAGAGATTGTGAAAGCGGCTAAGGGAAAAAGAAATAGTTGAGTTGTTTGTGACCTAGTGGTGGATTTCCTTGTAAAAATACAGTTTTTGTAATTTCCATTTGTTAATGAAATTAATTGTCTGAATGAGCATGAGCCATGAGGAATGGCTGCTGTTTGAAATAGCAACGTTTCTACTGTTTGAAACACCCTTAGGGGCTGAAGCTCTATGGCTGGTGTGGAGGACATGGTTAGCTTAGCTTCATTTTGATTTAATTGTGATTGTACGAGGACATTGATTGGCTTTCTATATTATTGTGTTAGGCTCAATTTGTTTAACGTGATAGGCAGAGGTGTTGATCCTTTTCCATTGCATAAAGGTTTTATCCTTGCATTTTCCATTTTCGACTTCCGAGAGTCATAACTCACAACTTCATTTCCTCGCAAAGAAAAACCAGGGATGGGATAAATAAAAATTTAAAACTACTCTTCCAATCTTCTATATATATTTTTACTAAACTACCCTAAGATCATTGAACCTTAGCGGCAGTCGGAAGTAGTATTTCCTAACTGAACCTGACGGCTTTCTTCTTCCATTACCGTTGACTTCATCTTCTTAGCCTCCTCCCTCCAACCGACCAATTTACCAAAAAGCCCTTCCATTTCCTCAAGAGTTTTCCCTCGTGTCTCAGGCACACATGTGTAAAAAAACACCCAACCCATGGCAGCTATCCCAGCGAACAAGAAGAAGGCGCCGCCAATTGTGATTGCATTATACAAGGAAATAAACGTCATAGCGGTGACCCCACTCGTCACCCTGTTCACCGCCACTGCCATACTCACCCCTTGCGCGCGTAGCCTCAACGGGAAGATCTCCGAGGTGTAGACACCAGCTATGGGTCCCATCCCAATCGAGAAAAATGCCACGAACGCCAAAACCATTGTGATGCACAGTCCAATGGCCCACACTAGTTTCTCCTCCGAATGATCGATGATAGTTAGGGAAAATGCGATTGCAGCCAATGACGCGACCATGCCCCCCACACTGCTTAAGAGCAACGGACGCCGTCCGATTCTGTCGAGTAAAAACGTGGCCACCAAGATAAAGATTGTCTTGACGAAACCGACAGCTACGGTGGCGAGTAGCTTATCATTTGATGATGTGATCCCGGCTTTTTCAAAAATCCTTGGACTGTATAAAACGACAGCTTCTATGCCGGACGATTGCTGGAAGAATTGAATCCCGATGATGCAAATCAACACATGCCTGATAGCTGGTGTGGGGTATACAAGCAACTCTCTCCACACGCCTTCTCCATGGCTTTGCTTTTGGACTTGAACAACATCGTCTGTTGAACTGGCAGGGATCCCAACTGCTTCTTTGATATCATTGAGTCTAAGCTGAGCTTCCTCTTTGCTGTCCAAGCTTTTATCAAGCACTCTCTTGGCTTCACCGAGTCGACCTTGCATGACCAGCCAACGCGGCGACTCTGGCATCGCCAGAACCCCAACACCCAAGAAAACAGATGGAATTGCCCCAACGCCGAGCATGAATCGCCAGCCTAAGTTCATTGGTAGCTTCGAAAATGCATAGTTCGAAACGTACCCTAATAATATACCACCATTAATAGAAACCTACACACCCAAAAAAACCTTACTTTCTAACTTTGTTTTATGTCCATCAAAACTCAAAAAAGAAAGTAGTAATTTTCAAAGTTCTTTAAAATTACCTCCGTGAATGAGGTGAGGAAACCACGGGATGAAGCAGGGGAGAGTTCAGCAGTATAAACAAGAGCAATCATGATGGCAAAGCCGGCGCCTATACCACCGATGAAACGACCGAACATGAGGAGAGCGTAGTTGGTTGCGAAGGCCATGAGGAGAGCTCCCACGAAGAAAATGGCATTGGCCAACACGATGGTGTAACGGCGGCCTATCCAGTCGGAGGTTCTACCGGCTGCGAATGAACCAACCAGACAGCACAAGTTGAGGATACCGACAAGGATTTCAACTTGAACATCGTTGATTTTGAGGTCCTTTTTTATAAAGATTATAGCTCCACTCATCACTCCAATATCTATTTCATGCAGAAAAAAACATTTACGTCATAATTAAAGAAAAGGTAATAGTACTAACATGCATTTAAGTTTTAATGCAAAATGACCGCCAATATGTTATCCATAAACCCTTTTATTTCCTGGGAAAGATACTACTGCAAGTACTTAGTTTAGGGTTCTTAAGAAAACCTTTTTTTTTTATTTTTTATTGTTTTCTGTTTGTAAAACAAAGAATGGAAACGCCTAAGAAAAGAGACTTACCATAACCAAGTAAGATGGTAGTTAAGGAAGCAAGTACAGCACAAGCAAAAGCAAACATATTTCTTTTAGGTTTGTTTGCAGGCTCAAAATCTGCTAGAGTTTTGTTGTCTATAAGTTGAGCTGAAACGACAGTGTTCTCTACTCCCAACCCAGCCATGTTTTCTAGGTACAAAAGGATGAGAAAGAGAGCGAGATTTGTTGTATATATGGAAGTGTAGTCTGGTAGTTTTAGAGATTCAAGTAGCCATGAGTCTCTTCCGAGTTTGGTATGTGGGGGTAGAGGGTTTGTTGAGACTCAGACGCTTCAGTTGCTTAAAAAAGACCAAATTATAGCATAGTACAAAATAAGGTTACATCAAGGTGGGCCAATACCTTCCCCTTTACTTTACCATCCACATAGTACAATCAACATGTGTGAGCTATCGTTATTATGGGGTCCGTATGAGACACACCCTAGCAAACAATCACACGAAAAATTCAATTTGACTACTCATTTAAAATACATATTAATTAAATAATTATTTACTATTTCATACTAATTTGTATATAATCGGATAGTTGAAGACCAACAACATTATATGAGTGAATTATGAGCAAAATATTATATGAATCGAACTTGTTGTTGTCAAAATTGATTTGCTATCAGAAAACCTGAAATATGTAAATCCTGGACACCAAGAAGAAAGCATTAAGATTGGTGAACGTACGGGCCTGTCTTTCATTCTATGAAGCTTTTCACTTGTCCTCAATGTGGGCAAACTACAACCCTTTATTTATACTAGGATTTTCAGATGTTAGAGGGGACTGCGCCTAATTTATAATAACAAAAGCTTACATATACGCAGATCCATCAGTCAAAGGTACCCAAAACAAGTTACAGGTCCTGCACCCAATTAAACCATATCACATTCACCCCTAATTAAAAAGGACAGGGCAAGAAAATTCGTTCACCGGGACATGCATGCCGTTGCAGTTGTGGGAGGCTTGCTCTTAATGATGTTGTTTCATCTTGGAAAAGTTATCCCCTGGTGGAGATATGGGGTTCGAGAGTGAGCATATATTCAAGTTGAGCCATGAGATAACTCAATTATTATACGCATCAGGGGTTATGGAAAATGAAACTTGAGACCACTTTGTACAGTAACAACTATTCTTTGCTTGATTTCATCCTTCTATATATGTATCTTTGCATTCATAATCAAAGTCGATTTAGATTATCAAGTTGGCATGCAGAACTTGCTAGCCGCCCAAAATTATGTGGAAGGGAAACCATCAACACGGTAGTTTATGTCAGGGTTGATCCCACTAGCAATCTTCGCAAGAGATGAGTACTGAGCCTGAGCCCTGAGGTTGCCAATGTCACGAGAAAATGTGTGTACAAATGCCTACAACAAATACCATTGGTTTAGGCGAAAGAAAATCTTAAAGATATCAAACCAATACCCAACTAACTAAAACCATAGCCATTTACATCACTAGGAGAGACATTTTAATCAGAGTCAAATCCCCTCGAGTAGTCAAGTGTCATACTATCCTTCACCAGGACATAAATTTAGACCCCACAATCGTGCTTTGTTAGTCCTCTTTCTATAGGACATATACCACAGGCTTGCTCACTGGTTTATTGTCCATCACATCTCTCGCATGTCTCGTGGAATATCTTGCTTGATTCGGTTTTATTGCGGTCTGATCAATTAGTATGATCCATATATATTTTTTGGAACTTTTTTAAAATGATTGGCTTGCTTTTAGTCATTTGATTAAGATACAGCACTTACCAAACAAAACTCAGAGCAGAATGAGAGTTTTTCTTTCTTCTCCGTTTGTATTCATAAATTGCTTTCTCTAATTAAGTTATAGGTTGCTGTAGGTTATACTTGTTTCCAGTTGTTTCAAATAGGGGTGGATCGGTTGAGAGAGTATGGTAGTGTGATTGCCCATTGTGATGGTTGATGGGACCGCCTTAATTCTTTCTAAAAATGAATACCAAATAAAATACTATTACTAATGGTAAAGTAAAAAAAAAAAATTATATTAAAAGAATGAAGAGAAGTGAAATTAAGGTTTATTCCGCTCAACCATTCCAGTCATGAGTTCTTATCTAAGCAGAAACATAACCCAGTTTCTTGTGAAAGTAGAAAAAAGTTATGTTTCCAACAGAGAATGACCTCCCTCTAACTCGCACGCTAACCGACCATCCATCAACCCATTTGTCACCTCTGCCTTTGCTTCCCCAATTATTGGAGCTCCCTCCAAGTAGGGTGTGTCTCATAATATATAGTGCAATCATTTAATTTTTTCTTGTCTTTATATTAATGTTAATTTCTTAACATATTGAGACTTCCTTTGATCAACATTTTTGTCAAAAAAAAAAGAAAAGAAAACATATCTTAATTAATTTTAAAGGGAAAAGAACACTAAGGAGATTGTAAAGTGTTTCTTTTGGAATTCATAATAATTTTCCTTTCCGGTTTCCATTGCATAAAAGCATTTACATTTTCTTCCTTTTTTTACCCGCAAGGGTCACACCTTGAACTTCATTTTCCTTGGAAACAAAAAGAACCAGGAAAAAAGGAAAAACAAACCTACTCTTCTCCTTCGTTTCAGATCTAAACCATACCAAACACATATATTTACCATATTGCCCTTCTTCATCTACCTTAGCGACCGTTAGTAGTTGTATTTCCTAGCTGAATCTGACCGTTACTTGTTCCATCACCGTTAACTTCCTTCATCCTCATCTTCAGCTTCTTAGCCTCCTTCCTCCAACCCATCAATTTGCCAAAAAGCCCTTCCATTTCCTCCAGCGTTTTCCCTTGGGTTTCCGGCAAGCACGTGTAGAAAAAGAACCATGCCACCGTCGCCACCCCGGCGAACAAGAAAAACGCCCCGCCAATGGATATAGCCTTATACAACGAAATAAAGGACATCGAAATTACCCCACTGGTCACCCTGTTAGCCGCCACTGCCATACTCGCTCCCTGGGCGCGTAGCCTCAATGGGAAGATCTCCGAGCTGTACACCCACGTGATGGGGCCCATCCCTATAGAGAAGAATGCCACGTAAGCCAAAACCATCGTGATGCACAATGCGATGGCCCACATTAGTTTCTCGTCTGAATGATCGATGATCGTTAGTGAAAGCCCGAGTGTAGCTAATGATGCGACCATGCCTCCTACGCTACTGAGAAGCAACGGACGACGTCCGATTCTATCTAGGAAAAAGGTTGCCACCAAAATGAAGATTGTCTTGACAAATCCGACGGCTACGGTGGCGAGTAGCTTCTCGTCTGATGATGTGATCCCGGCTTTTTCAAAGATCCTTGGACTGTACAAAACGACAGCGTCTATGCCGGATGCCTGCTGGAAGAAATGAATCCCGATCGCACAAATCAACACATGCCTAACAGCGGGTGTGGGGTATAAAAGTAATTCTTTCCAGACGCCTTCCCCGTGGCTTTTCTTTTGAACCTGAACGATGTCGTCGGTGCAATCTTGGGGGATTCCTGCTGCTTCCTTGATGTCACTGAGTCTAAGCTGAGCTTCTTCTTTGGTGTCTGAAGTTTTGTCGAGAACTCTCTTGGCTTCACCGAGTCGGCCTTGCATAACCAGCCAACGCGGGGACTCGGGCATCGCTATAACACCAATAGCCAAGAAAACTGATGGGACTCCACCAATGCCAAGCATTAGCCGCCAACCTATGTTAGTTGGCAGCTTCGAAAATGCATAGTTCGAAACGTAGCCCAATAATATACCACCATTGATAAAGACCTATAACCCAAAAGGAAAATCCATATAAGCTTCATTTATATATATAAAAAAAAAAACAAGAAGTAATTTTCAAAGTTTCAAGACCTCTGGGAATGAGGTGAGGAAACCGCGAGAGGAAGCAGGGGAGACTTCAGCAGTGTAAACGGGAGCAATCATGAGGGCATAGCCAACGCCAATACCAGCTACAAAACGACCGACCATGAGGAAAGCGTAGTTGGTGGCAAAGCCCATGAGGAGAGCTCCTACAAAGAAAATGGCACAAGCGAACACGATGGTGTAACGACGACCGATCCAGTCAGAAGTTCTACCGGCTGCGCATGAACCGACAAGACAGTACAAGTTGAGGATACCGACAAGGATCTCAACTTGAACGTCGTTGATTTTGAGGTCGTCTTTTATGTAGATTACGGCTCCACTCATCACTCCAATATCTATTTTATGCAAAAATAAGAAATCGTTTTAAAAGGAAAATCACCACAAAAACATTATCCAAACTTTTTCTTTTTTTTTATAATTCTTTTTTTTTTCTGAGAAAGATGCTACTGCTTTCTAGTTTGCATTTACAAGTCTAGAAAGCCTTCTCTGTTCGTGAACAAAAGTAGAAAAGTTCAGTTGACGGCAGAATACTTACCATAACCAAGTAAAATGGAAGTTAAGGAAGCAAGTATGGCGCAAGCAAAAGCGAACTTGTTTCTTTTAGGTTTCTTTGCAGGCTCAAAATCACCAAGAGTTTTGTTGTCTACTACAGGTTTACTTGAAACGGCAACGTTCTCTGCTCCCAACCCAGCCATCTTCGTACAGCTAGACAAAGAAAGCGAGACTAACTGTGCGTATAGTATTAGAGATTCAAGCAGCCATGAATCTCTCAGGTTTGCTATGCAAAGACGACTTTTGTTAAGATGCAGAGTTTGCTTAAATAGGCCAAAATTACACAAAGGTTACATCATGGTGGACCATACCATACCAACACTCTCCCCATTTTATTTTCATAATTTTAACTTCCATATACCATATGGTCGTAAAATCATGTGCAAGCTGTATTATTATTTTGGTCTGTTGGATGCGCTGTGTCACAGCTGTTTTCCCTTCCCAAAATAACTGTCGACCAAGACTACAGATTTTCCCTCCCAAAAGACTATAATCCTGTACAAAATTTGATTAAAATCTTTTTATATCGCAGGCTTTGTCTTGATTTTGAGCAATTTTTCTCATTAGTTTGTGAAGATCGAGTTGGACAAAATAATTAAATTCCTTTTTTAAATCAATTGGGAGCCAAAAGACAAAGACCACTGCTTTAGTTTTATTTCTTTTTCCTTTTTATTTATTTAATTTATTATTTTGTCTGTATAGAAACGTTTTTGGGTTTTTCTGCATAGCCTATTATTTTACCACGTTCAGCTGCCATGGCCGCTGGGAATTTCACGTTTAGCTACGCAAGGAAACTCGGATTTTACCGTCTCAAAATACTAATGATAGCTCCTTCTCATAAAAAATTTCAAAGTCTTTGCTGTTTTCTTGGGCAAGAATTTTCAAAGTGTAATCAATCATGTATTAGGTACAACAAAGAACAAGAACTATAAGAGTAATGAGGACATTAGGAATTGACTAGTTAATTTTGATCTTAGTAGAAAGATAATTATTTATAGCTAATAATGCTTTCGTGTAGGCAGTGGCTCCAAATTAATAATAAACGATCCTGATGTTAATGTAATAAGATTACTTTAATGCATAAAGGTGTAATTATAAGTAACATATCTTTATTCATTTGCTCTGTAAAAAATATTTGTATACGTTTTATACATTGAAACAAGTTTGCAAGTTACTTTCATGCGTACAATGGGACGTATTCGTCTTATACACTGGTCACCAAAGCAGAAGTTGTTTACTAGCATAATAAACAATATTGATTACCGGACGATCTGTTCATTAAGGAATAGATTAACTTCGTAAGTAAGACCATCATTAGTCTCATCTTGTAATGAGACTTGTTGCATTCTGATTGGTTAATGTTAATTTCCAAAGTTTGTTCAATCCAAGATATATAGGATAATTGCACGTCACTAAATTAATTAATAAAGGTTAATTTTACCATGTTAGTATTAAGATATATCTATGTTTCTAGGCAAGAAGACATAACCCATATGTGGAAAAAGCAAAATTCTTTTGCATTGAGGGGAATATGCTTTGTGTATCTCTGCTTTCACTTTTCTAGAAACAAAAGGAGAGCTACGAAAGCAAATATTGCAAATGAAATGAACTTGTCCAATTCATTGGCAGATTCTGAACAAAATTTATGAAATGTGCCAATTTTTTTTTTTTAAAAGTCAAGCAAGTCAACGAGGAAGAGATATGGGAGGGAAGGAAATAGGCAGCTTATTTGAATGGTTTCCACTTATTTGTCCAATTGGGACCCAAAAATTTCCTACTTTTTGGAGTCAACAAAGACAGGCTAATCTATCAAACATGGGAAGAGCCCACCTCGATTTTTATATTGATGTTGAGCGATGGCTTTCTTGCAAATTGCACTCCTCCTTGCTCTTCAATAATTCTCTACTATTTTTTTCTCTATCTAGAAAAAATCCAAAACAAAACCAAGAGTAGAAACATTGCGCAACTACGTTCACAAGTTTGCACGTATAACTTTCTTGATTCTTCAACGTGAAGGAATATTGGTCACAAGAAGCAAATGTGGTGCTCAATCACTTATGATCCATGTACACACCGATCAGTTGCTCCTTGCTTCATTCCAAAGGAATTTCAAAGTGTAATTTAAAAAAATTAAATATACTTGAACTTCAAGAATATTATGCATTTAATTTTGACATAATTTGAGTAACATATTAATTAATTTGTTGTCAAATCAAAGGAATTTAAAGGAAAAAAAAAAAAGAAGAAGAAGAAAAGAGAAAAATCTATGCCCAATGTAAGTTGCAAAAAGGTTACTCTATGTATGTTATGTTGGAGGCTCTAGTGTACTTAGTCCATGATGAAACGTAATTGTGTATGTCACACCAAATCTGCGGTTGAATTATCTAGAACAACGGATTCAAATTGATATTTATGTATTCATTATACCTTTTTTTTTTAAAAAAATAAAATTATATCCACATGTTAAAATGATAATGCTTTCAGCTTGTTTCAATTTTTGGTTTAACCTGATAACTGGTTCCGTTTGTATATTTCTTTATCAATGAATCTTATCTTTCCAAAAAAACAAAAGTTGATAAGATATTATATGGTAAAAGGATTTGTATAAATTTTTTGACTATTCTAAGTCATAAAAATAGACATCTCCTATAAACTTCAAACTCTTATTAGCAACTGTATCCTGTGTGAACAAGTTGAAAATTGATACCACAATTACGAAAATTCTAATTTACTTAATTTCTTAAATCATCATACATCACCTCAAATATAATAATCTTTTATTCCAATATAAAATAAAAAATAATAATTAATTTATTCTGTAAAAGTTACACGAAATGACGGATTAATTTGACTATTTGGAGTGCACGATTTGACCGGGGAACGTAACCTTTCAAAGTTTCAACCATATAGAACTTGAACGTTGATCATTGATCCTTGCTCAACTTACCTATTCTTAATTGATTTCTTTGACTTACCTGAGATCATGATTTGATGACCAAGGGCGAGAGAGAGAAGTGGGAAGTCGCTAATTGACAGACTGGCAAGCAAGTTGAATATTTGGAATAATATTGTTTAAAATTATTATGATTTGCATCATTTCTATTTTATATTGTACGCCCAATAAAAACGTTAACCCAAGCTTTGCGATAAGGACAAATGGATTAAAATAAACCACTTTTAAATAAAAGTGTCATTTAATTAATTTTGTTAGAGTTTGAAAACTATCTTTAGAGATTCTGCTGCCGTTTTCATTCGTATTCATTGAATTTTGAACTTAGATTCACGTTCGGGATTCATATTTTCAAAGTGTATAAAGCCATTTTTACTTTATCAACCTTATTTGTCTTTTCTTTTGTTTTTTTAATAAAAAAATTGTTAATTTATCGATTAAATAATGAGTATTATTGGGTATTTCTTTCGGGTACTTTAGTATTATTGATTAGTGAAGATGCTGGCTAATGACTAAATGATTTTGAAAGCCTAACAGAAGAACATATAGAAGCAAACAACTTCCTTTTTTATTCATTGGGTGGGGGGCTGCTAATTGCTATGCGTCAAAAATATCACTTCATTTGCTTAATTATTTATCTTATCAATGTAATTTATAATAAAAAAATCCTAACAGAAACTAA
Organism: Theobroma cacao; assembly: GCF_000208745.1. Lineage (NCBI taxonomy): Eukaryota > Viridiplantae > Streptophyta > Magnoliopsida > Malvales > Malvaceae > Theobroma > Theobroma cacao. Next base: position 6,201,443 of record NC_030851.1, on the reverse strand, counting down.
TTTGTTAATAGCAGGATTCTTAGTGTTACTTTAATTAGCATGATCAATCCATTTGGCACTTCAAATGATGCACCAGATCATCGACACATTGACCCGAAAGATCGGGCAAGGAGAACCCAATCTTATTTAATAAGCCAATGAATCTAAAAAAACTAACACAAACAGTTACACAAATGTCTAAATAATCTAAGAAGTAAGCAAGTGAAATAAACAACGTAATGAACTCAGTTGAGCTGTACCTCATCATATTGTCTTGCTCTCAACTCTCAGCCCTCCATGCTTCCCAGTCGGTGGGCAAGTTGTTTCGACCAACCCATAAAAAATGTTTCTATTTCGGATAAATTACTAAAACAATTATAATATATATATATATATATCATTATCCGTTGTATTAATTAAGGAAAATGTAAGATGGTTTTCATAAAAAAAATATAATTAATTTATTCTAGATTCTTAAATTTAATAAGAATTCTAATTTAATTAAAATAATATTTATATTTTAACTGATTCTAAACAATGCCTATTAACACTTTTGATAATGGGACCCATTGATTAATAATAAATCAAACAAGTTGGGGTGATTGTTGGTTTTAAGCCCTTTGATTTAACTCCAATTGATTCCAGATGTAAAAAGTTGGAACAGAAAAAATAAAAAATAAAAAATAAAGAGATAAAAGGGTGGTGATACCTTATTAATAAAACTGTGTCCACATCCCAGTTTCAAAGGAGTTGGAGCTAATCAAGGATTAAGAGGCAGCTGTCTTATGTAATGATTATTTAATGGATGGGACGATCTATAATTAACGTAAATCACATTTTTAAACTATGAAATTTAGAACGAATTGCAACAAGAAGCATGTCAAAATCCTGGGTACCACCTTCTATTTTATGTGTTCATGTTACACTAATCATCAATCAAAGAAAGCAAATTAAAAGTGCATGTGCAAGTCCTTTTCAAGCCTACATATCACATAAACTTCATAATTTGCATATACTATGTTAGCACATCCTTCCTCTCAGAATAAGTTTACTAATTTACGAATGACTTGGCAGGAAGATCAATCATGCAGTAACCAGGGATTAATTAGTTTTGCCTACCCTATATAGACCTGTTTTTGAAGAGATTCTATTTTAATTTTGCGCACCAATAATTAAGTTTTGGTAGAGTTAATTAAACCTGTTGTACTTTAAATTAATTCATTAATTGCAGTATCATGATAGGCATCTATTTCTTTATATTTGTAAATTAAATATATGAAAAATGATTCAATGGTGTAATATTTAAAAAAAATTCTGAACTATTTAAAAGAATTTAAATAAACTTTTGTTCTTTTATTAGGTTCAATTAAGCTCTTTTACACTTTTTTTGAACAAAATAAGTTCTTATGATTAATGATTGGCTAACTGTTATAAATTAAAATGTCATATGTTATTTTATGTTATGTGACGTTAACGTGACATACTGATATGATATGATGATATAATCATATGACATTTTTCATTTTCTACGTGAATGTCATGTGAGTATAAAATGATAAGTGATATTTTAACTAATGATAATTAGTCAACTGTTAATCATAAAAACTTATTTGATTCAAAATAAAAATAAAAATATTTAATTAAATACAATACAAAAAGAATAACTTATTTGACTTTTCTTAAATATTTTAAGAACTTTTACAAGTATTATGCCTTTAATTATTGACCCTCTCTAAATCTGCCTTCAAAAAGAGAATGTAATTGTCTTATAAGTTCATGCATGTTTTACACACACATTATTATTATATGCATGCGTGTAATTATATGTACATATATAATTGTTTTAATGAAAAATAACCTTGATAATATAAGTTAATAATTTCTCACTGCTTGAATCACAAATAAGCATTTTTTTTTCTTTTTTGGAAAGATAAGCTTACTCCACTTGTTCTTCCCATGGTTTTGACTAGATAGCTAAGAAGATTGAAGAGTTAAACAGTGACTGAATTTTGTCACTTGGATCACGTAAAAGAAAACAAAATAAGTAAAAGGAAAATAAATGATTGTTCAATTCTTCAAGATTGAGAAGACAAAATATCTTTTTCCTATTTTAGCAAATGATTAATCGAGGAAGCAAAAAGGGTACCGACTTGGCGTCCGGGACAATTGAAAGCTACGTTTGTCATTTCAAATGAATGTATAACATTTTTCTAAGTAATGACTACTGAGTAAAGTGGAGTGTCAAACACTTCTTCGATTAAAATTATGAAAAGGCATGTAGAATATATATTAGATGCTTAATATAAGTTATGTTCATACTTGATTGGTAACCTGGTTATTAATTAATTACTATTATATTGACTTTGCTTTAAGAAAATATTAGTTTCAAACATTTTAATGATTCAAAAATTACGATTCGTGAATTAAATTAACTATATTGAAAATGGATTTTTCATAATATATATAGTAATTCAATTTCTCCAAAATTACGACCCATGTCACAATCTATACAAAACTATTAGGAAACTGATAAAGCGACATCCCCCAATTTACCTTTTAGGTTTTGTCCAAAATAGGCTCTACATTTCGGCTAGTCATCTCTATCAAAGTGAGTTATCTTTCGAAATCACGAGGGGCAATAAAGTCCAGGAATTGAAAATGCTTTTGCTTCACTCAAAATGGGTTTTTGAAAGTGACCAATTGGGGTCTCGAAGCGACGGACCGCAGTGGGGGTGTACACGTTTTGGAGTAGAGAAATTTGCCTCCTCCTTAGTCCACCACACGTGCCTTTGAATTTGGCTTCACTGCCAATAATTTCTCTGCAAAATCTCTTTGTAAAGTCTGTTCCGTAACTGCCGACTTGTGATCAATAATTGCCATTCTCTTTACGACTTTGCCCCTTAACCCAATTCTTTGGGCATTCAGTCTTTCTCCTCTGAAATTTCTTCAGAGGATGACATCTTGATTGTTAGTTAGGCACACCTTAGCCACTTGAATTGTATGGACATTTTAGCGTCTCGTGTCATGTTAGAACAGCAACATATTATGACATACGCCTGAGCTTGCCATTCTTGTTTTTTTGGTAAGATCCCGGATTTCCATAGCCAAATGGAACCTCAATTACTTAATAGTAAATTGGGAATTGACTTTTCTTAGCCAAGCCTATATCTATTTATTTTTGCTTGTTATAATTGCTTTGGTATAAGGACAGCCTTGCTGTTTGCTTACTACTAGAAGAGGGCGTGGAAAGCAACATTATTTCACACATTTATCTTATTCTTTGTTTCAAGTTTTGCAGTCAACTGACCAAATAAAAACATTTAAACACTTTGAAATGATCGTAATTTTCAATTCAAAAGTTTACTTAGAATTTGCCAGAGAACTCAGCTAAGGTCACTCAAAGCTGAAACCTTGTCCTTCATCAAACAAGACAAAATTAACGTGTCTCAAATCAGCTAGCCTGTCAGGGTCTGTAATTAAAAAAATTTCCATAAGAGTCCAGCTGTGACCAAAGCATTGCATAGACATATAGACCCATTGATTGGTAAAGCATAGCTTATAGTAAAAAAAACTGCTAATTAAATTCAATCTCTAAACCCCTTATTATCCCATGTTTATTTTATACTAATTAGTTTGCAAAAACCATGTTTCACCACCGTTCATCATTCATTTTAGATGCATGATTTTTGCTCAATTATTTACAATATTGGAATTTTTTTTTCATGTTTTAAAAGTTCAACACCTTTTGTCTTAAACATATTCCCTATGCATAGTACAGAACACAGAAGAACTTGCATCTGGGAAGTTTATTACTTGCTATATATCCACATGGTTCATCTAGTTATCATACATAGTTGCTTCCCCCTACAAAAACCAAGTGCATGATAAGTCATTTTCCTTCAAAAACACTCAAAAAATAATAAGGACATTACAGGGAAATTGATGGCATGTAATCTTCTAACCTCACAATGCTACTTCATTATTTTTTTTTCCTTCTTCAACATATATTTCCTACCCAACTAAGTTCCAAAACAACAATGGACACTGCAGCAGTCCTTGCCATTCTTTAATTTTAATTTTTCTTCTTTGCAGTTAGCAATTGAATCCGGACTCTCCAGCTCTGAGGGGGACCAGCCAGAGCCTCTGCTCTCCAAGGTACATGTGATTTAGAATTTGACATCCAATTCCCAACTCCTCTCAAGGTTTGTAATGACTTTCTTGGCTTTTTGCAGCACAATAAAGTGTCAGAATCTCCTAAAGCAAAAGCGTTTAGTCAATTAGTTCCCATGCGTGGCTCCCTTGGCTTGCAAATGTGGATGAAATGGGTTGGTTGGCCATGGTGTGGCTGAACAAAGAGCGGAGATTTTTCAATCTATCTTATTTCTCTCTCTCCATTGAATATTCCCATTTCAATTTAATTAATATGAATTAATTTGGCAATCGAATATTAATAAAAGTTCAGTGTTAGATAAATCTTCAAGCTCTCTAATTTAACAAGGAATTAACTAGGAAAGATGAATGTATGTCTGTCAAGTCAACATACAATGAACCAAACATTGATATCGAATCATTGATAATATGTTCACGAGTACTTTTAACAAGATTAAGATTAGATAAGTTAGATGGCTATGATTTGCTCCACTGATCTCCCACTTTTTGACCGTCTTTAATATACTAATTAATTATAGGTAAAAAGAAAAGAAAAGAAAAGAAAAAGTAGAGTTTGGTTCACCAAGATTGAAAGCATAGACGTCCTGCTCTACTCCACAATACAGAAATCATGGCGATCTATCAATTTGGACAAGTTTAGACAACATGTTTTGCTCCATTTCTTCCTGTTGGTCCATCAATAAAGTATTGTCAATTTATTTATGACAATTGCGTTTCAGTTTGCGTCAACAAAATATGTGGTTCATCAGTCAGAAAGCAACACAGACAAATAACTCTGTGTCAAAATTGTACGAGAGAGCGCTACATATCACCATATATATCTGTAGCCATTTGCTCCACTTTCTGGATGTCTACATTTCTTCATCTTTTCCTTCCGTCCTTGTATTGCTTGTCATTGTCAAAACTGATCAAAATGATTACGAGAACAGACCACACAAACCAGAAATTAAACCAGACAACTTCCATCACACGATAGTTACGGAAAATACTGTTTGCATGTTCTTTTTTCCGGATGAAAATTTTGATAGCTTTAATGTAGGATCAAGTTTCAAAGTTATGTCATCTTTTAGCATTCTATCATTTAGTGAGAAAATGGGGATTCTGTTCTGACCTTTTTTGAGTGACCAAAGACTTTTCCCTGATCAATTATCACAAAAATTTTTCTCCCAATGCATCATCAAAAGGTCATAGGGTTGCCAGCTTTTTGCTTTATAAGGCTAGTGGGCGACTGGATAAGTATTGTAGATTTTTCCTTTTGCTACCATCGATCAAAAACTTAATATATATATATGTAACACAATTTAGGCAGCAAATCCATGCGCCTGAATCCAAGATGGTGCTTTAATGGGATTGCTTGTTAACAATAATAAATATTATCATTGTTTATGTTCTAGTTGATGCATGAAGGGTTCAGGATTTCAGGTATCGAAATGTGTTTGTCTTTATCTGCTCAACATTCAAAGGCGACCTACCGAGGAAAGTGAAGGCTGCGATACCATACTTGAGATGTAGATTAAACATAAACCAATCCATGGTATCGAAAGGCTTGATTTCCTGCGATTAAAGTAATACTGTATCTTTCCGTCAATTTTCCCCACTAATCAGTTCCTTTAGAATGCAGTAGAGTAATTGGTCTTTTGATTTGGTTACCTCACATTTAGTGAGAAAATAGACAGGTTGATGTGTTTCAGCTGCACTTTGAGACTTAACTAGTGTGATAATGATGAGCAATTGATTCATACATCGGCAACAAGTCAAAATATCTTTCCTGATATCAGGTGCCATGGACTTTGCTAGTCACCTTCATACTGGGTTGAGGGGCCATGCTCCTATCTTTTCTGACTATTAATTTGCGTCCAAAAATATATACTATTTAAAATTTTGGAATAATAGTTGAAAAAGGGGACATCTACATCTGTTAAGACCATATTGTCTTGGATGAAGAGATAAGGGTTTGAATTTCATTCCTTCACAACTCAAAGATTGAGATGCTACACCAACAATCTAGTAGTTTTTTTATATGTGAATATTTAAGGCCCCATAACCATAAAATCTACATTGCCTTAGAAACTCCCATTCCTTATTGGTTTCGATAGGCCCAATATTTACTAGGCCTTGTGAGAGGGGGAGTTGCTCAAATAAGTTGAGCCCAATTTGTTAGCAATCTCGGGTCTTGGATCTTTTTACCATGAACAACACCTGGGTTGCCCACCAACACCAACGAACATTTCACTCCCTGGGGTCAAATGGAATTCTGCACACCGTGAGACACTGGAAAAGAAGGGTGAAAAATGGAGATGCAAAGGAAAGATGGAGAGGCTGAGGCAGTGATCATAGGGGGCATGGTTTTGGACATTCAAGCCACTTCTTCAATTCCTCCACATCCAAGAACCACTTGTCCTGGGAAGGTCTCTCTATCATCTCACCTTTCTTTTCGTTTCTTTTCTTTTTCTCTTTGTTTTTGGGTCTTTAAAATAGGGAAGTATTTGTTCAGGTACATTATGTACAAGGAGGCGTGGCAAGGAACATAGCCGAGTGTATGTGGAAGCTTGGAGCTGAGCCGTTTATGATTAGTGCTTTGGGATTTGACATGGCAGGTTATTTGCTGTAACCATTCTCTAATGCAGCATCATGACGACCTATAACTTTTTCATAAGGCATGCTTATATTGGTTTACTAGGAATACGTTTGATAATCCAATGTCATGATCCCAAATATATGACATTTTTAATGTGACTATGTGGTTAATTATCTGAATTCCGTTCAATATTGGTGCACGAAATTCTGAAACATCTAGTTTTGATCACTGGGACACATGTACACCTGGCTATGTCCAGTCTTATTTTACATCAAAATATGTGTTTTAATGACCGTCATCTTTGGCCAATATCCCGATTATCCCTTTTTTCTTCTTTTTATTAGGAAATTTGTTGTTGGAGCATTGGAAATCTTCAAAGTTACCTACAGAAGGTCAGCTCTTTCCCCTTGAAAATTCTTTGGTTCTTGATTAATGATGGCTATTGTTGGTGTCATGCTGCTGCAATTACATAATCATTAATCCCGCTATAGTAATGAATATTTGCATTCTGTTTGATGAAACTTGTTGTATTTGTAAATAAACAGTGCTGATTGATAAGCAACTTTAGTTAGGCTTCTTATGACATCTTACAGTTTTTTGTTTTCTGGTTTCTTCTGGGAAATCAGACAGAAACATTTATAAAATGTCTAATATATTTTCTGGTTGAAGACGTATCAAAAAGTATGCTTCTCCATTCTTACATGATATTGTTGCAAGCAGGCATTAGGAAGCACCAGGATATTAAGACTCCTACTGTCTGTCATATACTTGATGTTACTGGTGAGGTAGCAGCTGGTGTTGCAAGTGTGGAAGCAGTTGTAAGTAGTGTTTGAAGAATTTATTTGCCTTATATGTGACTAAAAAGTAGTAACTTGTATAAGTTTAGAGAAGTACTACACTAAACTTTACAAGGTGTTGGTGCTGCTATTATGACTTGCTGCAGGAAATGTTTCTCACACCGGAGTGGATTCAACAATTCAAGCAAAAGATACATTCTGCTCCTATATTGATGGTCGATGCAAATTTGAGTCCCCGTGCTATAGAAGCTTCTTGCAGAAGTACTTTTAAAACATCACTTTAGATTTCTCTCTCTCTCTCTCTCTTCTCATCTCTCTCTCTCTCTCTATATATATATATATATATATATATATATATATATATAATAATATNTCTCTCTCTCTCTCTCTCTCTCTCTCTCTCTCTATATATATATATATATATATATATATATATATATATATATATCTATGGTGGTCTTCTGCTTTCTGCTAACTATTATGGCTTCGCCTCATCTCACTTTTACTTGGTTTTTTCTCAAATATCTTACGGTTGGTGTTTTCTGCAGTAGCAGCAGAGTCAAATGTCCCAGTGTGGTTTGAGCCTGTATCAATTGCAAAATCCAAAAGAATTGCTTCAGTTGTCAAGTATGTGAGTGCTCTCATTTTCTGCACTTTTATGTCAATGATACTTTGTGTAAGGTACAATTACGTTATCTTAAGCACTTTCCTTGTAATTCTCCGTCTTCCTATCTTTCAGTTACTAATTCGGAGGTATACTGCAGATAACTTTTGCTTCACCTAATGAAGATGAAGTAATTGCCATGGCAAATGCTTTGTCTTCTGACAATATGTTTCGTCCAATTGAAAAGAAAAAATGTTCTACAGATACTTTGTTCCAGATGCTAAAACCAGCAATCTGGCTTTTGCTTGAGAAGGGTGTCAAAATTCTTGTTGTTACTATTGGTTCAGATGGAGTAATTTTATGCTTTAAAGGGGAACCAAGCTCCTGGAGAATTAGTCCAGAAAAGACAAAAAATCATGGATTCAGTGGACGGTTATTTGAAACTGTGACTTTAGGTTGTCCTTCAAGTTGGTACTCTGATGCTAAGTTTCTCGAGAGAAGTCCATATTTTTTGGGTGTGCATTTGCCTGCACTCCCTGCCTCGGTAATAAGGCTTACAGGAGCTGGTGATTGCCTGGTTGGCGGGATGCTTGCTTCTCTTTGTGCAGGTTTAAATGTGATGCAGAGTGTAGCAATTGGTATAGCTGCAGCCAAAGCTTCTGTTGAGGTGGACAGCAATGTACCTTCTGAATTTAGTTTGGCAACAATTGCCGGTATATCTTTGATGTTATATCATTGCTGCTCTATGTATTGTTTAAGCATTAATTTGCAACTTTGATAATATATGAATAATGTGGATGTAGTGATTAATGGCAATATCATTATGCAGGTGATGCAAGGATGGTATTTTCAGCTGCCAAAGTTTTGCCACATCAATCTAAGCTGTAATGTATGAGAGGGGGGAAGGGGAGTTTGGGTAGACACCCCAATTTAATGCTATAAGCTTGTCTCCTTTGCTGTTGTGCATCAAAAAAGGAAAAAGAAAATTAAGAAATGACGAGTTGACCTCTTGTACACCATCTTGGCAGATTAAAAGTTGAAACTCAATTATTGGAATAATTGCACGTGGTTTTCACAGTAAATATTTATGAGTTTATCTTCTTTTCGAATTGTTTTTTTTTTTAAATTGAAAAAAAAAAGAAAAAAATCGGACTATGGGTAACTGGGCTGATCTACGAGTTCTTTGAATCCATTTTGCCCATCAGGAGGAACAAAAAGGTAAAGTACCCTCTTGGTCTTGGCCTCTTGGGGTTCAAGACAATGGCTACATATTATGCCTTTGAGCCCTAAAATTTGCTCGTTTCGGCTTTCTTGGCATTTACCCCGCTGTTTCGATAAAAGCCAATTTCCTTTCTGTGTTTGCATAAATGAGGTCCTTGAAAGATGGCTTAATATTGCACGTCCAGGCCATTAAGGCTAGCTTCACGCCATCAACCCTCACTTCCAACCAACTCATTCATCTCTACTCCAAACACGGCCTAATCCATGAAGCTCAAAAATTGTTCGATGAAATGCCGGAGCGAAATGTTTTCTCGTGGAACACCATCATCTCCGCTTATATAAAATCCCAAAACTTAACTCAAGCCCGTGCTTTATTCGATGATGCACCGCACAAAGACTTGGTCACTTATAATTCTATGTTGTCTGGTTATGTAAGCGCCGATGGGTCTGAAACTCACGCGGTCAAATTATTTTACGACATGCAAGCGGCCTGTGATGATAAGATTAAAATCGACGAATTTACTGTAACTACAATGCTAAGCTTGAGTGCAAAGTTGACTAACTTGAGTTACGGTGCTCAGTTACATTGTTTTATGGTGAAAACAGGGAATAACAAAACTGGTTTTGCAGTGAGTTCTCTTATTGACATGTATTCTAAATGTGGGTGTTTTAAAGAAGCCTTTCAAGTTTATAAGGGTGGTGGCGGATTGGTTGATTTGGTTTCAAAGAATGCAATGGTGGCAGCTTTTTGTAGAGAAGGTGAGATGGAAATGGCTTTGGAACTATTCTGGAAAGAGCCTGAGTTGAATGATGCTGTGTCTTGGAATACTTTGATTTCAGGTTATCAACAACATGGTTACATTGAGGAGTCATTGAAGTTGTTTGTTAGGATGGGAGAAAATGGGGTTAGATGGAATGAGCATACTTTTACAAGTGTTCTAAGTGCTTGCTCTATATTGAAGAATTTGAAAGCTGGAAAGGAAGTTCATGGCTGGGTTTTGAAAAATGGGTTGAGTTTAAATCCGTTTGTAAGTAGTGGCATTGTTGATGTTTATTGCAAGTGTGGTCAAATGAAGTATGCAGAGTTAATGCATTTGGGTAGTGGGAGAAGCATCACCTTTTCTGTTACTTCAATGATTGTTGGTTATTCATCTCAAGGTAATATGGTAGAAGCACGGAGGCTTTTTGATTCGTTCGATGAGAAGAATTCTGTTGTGTGGACGGCATTATTTTCTGGTTATCTCAAATCACAGAATTGTGATGCTGTGTTTCAACTCTTAGGTGAGTTTTGGGAGAAGGAAGCAACCATTCCTGATGGTTTGATACTTATGTGTGTGCTTGGTGCTAGTGCCTTACAAGCTGCTCTGGATCCAGGAAAGCAGACTCATGGTTATATACTGAGAGTGGGAATTGAAATGGACGAGAAGTTGTTTAGTGCTATCATAGATATGTACTCAAAATGTGGACATATAGCATATGCAGGAAAGATGTTTCAGAAGGTTAATTTTAAGGATTCAGTCATATACAATGTAATGATGGCTGGGTATGCTCATCATGGGCATGAAAGTAAAGTTTTCCAGCTGTTTGAGGAGATGTTGCAGCAAGGAATCAGGCCTGATGTTGTTACCTTTGTTGCACTTCTATCAGCTTGCCGTCACTGTGGTTCAGCAGAACTGGGTGAAAAATACTTTAATTCCATGACAGAATCTTATAAGATATTGCCTGAGATTGACCACTATGCTTGTATGATTGATCTGTATGGGAGGGCTAATCAATTAGAGAAAGCGGTGGAATTTATGAAAGTTATTCCCGTAGAGCAGGATGCTGCTATTATGGGGGCATTTCTGAATGCTTGTAGGCTAAATAAAAATGCAGAATTGGCCAGAGAAGCAGAAGCGAAACTACTAAGAATTGAAGGAGATAGCGGGGCTCGTTATGTGCAGCTGGCAAATATTTATGCTGCTGAAGGAAAGTGGGCAGAGATGGGGAGGATAAGGAAGGAGATGAGGGGGAAGGTCAAGAAGTTTGCCGGTTGCAGTTGGGTATTTGTGGATAATGGAGTTAACACTTTTATCTCCAGTGATAGATCCCACTCAAAAGCAGAGGCTATTTATGCAACATTAGACTGCTTGACCAGAAAACTACATGAAACTGGCGAGGCATTCCTTTGAGAAAATCAGAAGACTATATTCTACAGTTCAACACGTGATTGAAAATGCCAGATTATTTGGAGTCTGAAATCCATGGTGACATCCAGTTTTTCATGCACAGAGGACTATCAAGGGCCACGGATATTCAGGAGGTATGCTGCAGTTTCATTATAGTGAGCGGGATGTCCTTATCTATATTATGTCCTATTTACTTGATGTAGAATAACCAGTCTTCATCTGTCTCTCGTTCAAAATTCAACATGTTTATACTATAAATGGTTGAAGGCATTGTCATCCTTTCTTGTTCTTAGTGGACAGTAGGAATTTAAACTTCCGTGCAATTTCGGTCCTTCTTCTCTTTTCTGTTCTGCTTTGCTTTTCCTTCCAACTCAAGGTTGCTGTGGTATCTTAATTTACTCCCAGCTTGGGCGTATACTGCCTTTATGTTCACCCGCTGACGACTATCTTAACCTAGAACGATAGAATGTAATAGCCCACTTCAGCCTTTGGAATCGCATATAATGGTTCATCATCGTTAAGTCTTGTTAACTTGGTGCAGGAAATAAAACCGGAACATATGTTGTTTCTTTGTTTCCATTCTGAAATAAGTATCCTTTGTTATTTTTCTATTAGGAAAGGCATGCGTCGAGAAGACAACTTTCAGAGTAATGTTACGGAGCTCAAAGATAAAAACAAGCATTGCTGAGGAAGTCATAATACATTCGAATTGCCTCCAGTGCCCCATTCTGGTATGCATCCATTATCTTATTTCTTCATACAAAAGGTATATATATCATGAACGCCTTCTTTTCTACCCCACTTCTGGATGTTCTTGTAAAATCTCTCTATCAATGATCATGTAAAACAGTAACATCAAGGCAATTTAAAACCAAAGCAAGAGTGCGAGCATACGAAATTTGCAGAGAAAGGCAGGCAGAGAACAAAAGAAGTTGCAATCACGGGAAGGATGGCAGCGAATCCAAAGATGTCTAATGCGACCGGCTACCTCCAGCAATGGCTTATCCTTACAATGCAGCTAGGGAAGGATGGCAATGGTACCCTGTTACAGGGTATCCGCGGCTACCCAATCCGATTATGTAGAGTTAAGGTATTCTATAATCTAGTTCGGGTAGTGAGGTATTCTATTATCGAATTCGGGTAGTAATTTTACCACTCGTATCGGGTTCAGGTAAGATTCAATACCAACCTTTGATATTCGAATCCGATTATATATATATTTTTTAATTTTATATAATTAAAGATAAATTTATATTATTAATTAAATTAATTTATGATTATTACTTAACTTGTAAAATCTTTTAATACATATACTCTATATATTGTGTTAATTTATAAATATATAATTACTATTATATATATACTTTTAATATATATTTTTTAAATATATAAATATATTTACTTTCTATTTTATATTATCGTTATAAAAATTATAATTTATAAAATTATTAATTATAATATATATACTTTTATTTGTATAAACTTATAAAATATATATAAAAAAATTATGAGATTAGAATAGTTTTGAAATCTAATTATNATTATAAAATTATAATTTATAAAATTATTAATTATAATAAATACACTTTTGTTTGTATAAACTTATAAAATATATACTTAAAAGAAATTATGAGATTAGAATAGTTTTGAAATCTAATTATTTTTTTTTAATTTCATGTAATTAATAACAAACTCATATAGTTAATTAAACTTGTAATGTTGGTTAAGTTGTTGTTGGGATATATGTTTTTAGTTATGTAAGTTGATGTTTGAGATATTTATTTTTTAATATTGTTTGTGTGTTTTTATAAATTTAATTATTAATGAATTATATGAAATATAAATAAAAATATTATTATATATAAATACAGGTACGAATTTGGATTTAGATAATTAAGTATTTATAAAGAGCATTTTAATAATTTTTTTTTACATAATCAGATTTTTAAATAGGTTCGAGTAATTATCGAGTAGTTGATATGTATTAGGATTCGAGTTAAGATAGTAAATTTTAAAAATATTCAAGTAATTATAAAATTCGAATATTTCACTTACTAATTGAGTTTGAATTTGGATATCTCAAAATTAATTGGATATCTTATCCATTGGCATTCCTAAATGCAATGTAAACTTTTTACAAGCTTTAATTGCTTTCCTGGTTAAGATCATACTTGTCTTTGTAAAACAATTACCATCGTCCGACAGACCTCAAACAGCATCTTCATATTCAATCCATGATCAGCACCACGGCCTCCGTGGTCTCATTAATTTTTTTATCTAGCTGGCATCTATTTTCAGTTGCTTTTCTGCATCTAATATTATATATACTACAATAACGCAATCAAATATAAAATGAGGTTCTGTTTTACGAAAAAAAAAATTGTTATGATAAGGGTTTAAGAGAAAATATTAATAGCATGAAGTATTTTTTAAATGAAGAGAGATTTTTATTTTCATAGGATAACGAAATTTAAACTGCAAATTAACTTCTCCAGTGAAATCTTTTGACTAAAATTCTTGATAAAGAGAAAGTCTTAATTATTTAACCTTTAACCAAAAAAAAAATGATGTTACTTTAAAAGCATAATAAGAATTATTTAATAAAAAATTGTGTTAGTTTACAAGTATAAGATTGTGTAAATGATTGATTTAGTTAATTTGATATAAAAAGGTTGAAAATTGAATTTTACCTTAAAATTTATCACAACTTTGAAACTATTTGAACAAACTAAAAATCAAACGAATTTATTTGATTTTCGGTTCAGTTTCCTCTCAAAACCAAAATTTCAAAATCATTTTATAATTTATAAAATTAAAACATCTAAATTATATATATCTATAATATATATAAAAGTAAGATAATTGATTAGGTTAATTGGTTGACACCTGTAATTATCAATTAAATTAATTTTTTTTGTACACCTTATGTCAATACTATGCTGTTTTTGACATTTAAAAAGTTTTTTTTTACTTTTATTTATTTTAATAAAAAATACTTAAAAACAATGATCAATTACAATTTAATATTATTTTTTGTCTATATCTTTTTATTCTATATGAACTTGAATTTATAGTATTTAGACATCTTTTTTATACATGAATGTTTAAATTCTAATAAATATCCATTCAATTTATTGAATAAAATAAAAAAAATCAGAAGTTTATTCATTTCTCTATATACAAAATACACAATCATCATTGAATAAACAAATCAACTGAATTTGACAAACTTTAGCTATTCATTTTATATATAAAAGATAGATACTACTAAAAATCAGTAATTATTTTATATTGATAAGATCTTTACATTATACTATTACCATATATTCTACAACTATTTATCTTAATCTGTCAATAGTACAGGTTATATACTCTCTCATTTCTTAATATTTTATTATATATTTAACAATCTTTGATAAGATTATTGTCTTCTTTGGATAAATATTGTTTTATAACTATATATATAGGTGTAGGTTTCCGGTAATTGAAACTAAAGCAAGTAACTATTTTTAATTAATATCAGTTTATTTGTTCCACTATCAATAAGAACCATACATTCATGTAGTTCAATAATACAATATAGCACACCAACATAAATAAAAAAAAAGGAAACAAATGTATATGATAAAAAGAAGAGCAAACTATTACAATAGTTAGACATATTTGACAATTGTGTAACAGTTTATATTTCCTTAACATTTAGCTAAGTACAAATCCTGCATTTAGAAAGTTGATATACATCATCCAACAAAAATGAAAACCTTCAAATCACAAATGTTATTCATTTTGTTTGAACAATATATTTTTAATTATTATCTTCTTTGATTAAGTACTGTTTTAAAACTATATATTTAAGAGCAATTCTTAGTGATTGAAATCAAAGCAAATAACTATTTTTAATTAATATCAATTTATCTTTTCCTCTACTAGTAAAACCGTACATTCATTTAGTTAACTAATACAATATTACTTTCTCTATAAACTCTTTTGAAGGTATCAAATTGAAGTCCACTCCAATATAATCTATATTTCTTGTGATTTTTTTCGTAACGTAATTACGAGCACTATCTTAATATAAATAATATCTAATGCTTAACATATAAAAAACATCTAATACAATATATATATATATATATATATATATATA